>NW_007578035.1:405148-452573 GCF_000690725.1 Stegastes partitus
ACAGCATCCATTTCTATCGCAGTAGCCAAATTGTAAACATGGGTCGCTCACATATGACGCTGATGACGCTTTTGTCGCATACTGTGACCTCAAACGCCCGTCTCCTCCTGTCTACATGCAAACGTAAAGACGGAGTTTTTCCAAATCTCCACTTCGGCCAGAGTTTTCAGATATGATAATTTTCTGTGACTTGTAGCTTCGTTTATGCGTAAACCAAAGGCCCAAACGCATTGAAACATCATGCCCCGCCTTAGTCTACTTTCTTGGTCTTGTATCAACCTAACAGGTTCTAACACAACATTTTCTGTTACGACCTGAGCACACCGAACGCTGTCACTTCAGATTAGTTCTCGTCTGTCCGTAACACAAGTTGAAGGACATATGCACGGACAAGTAATACGTCCTGATTTTTTTTACACAGACAGGCACACACTAGCATCTACTGTTACTTATCCGTCAGCAGTGTAGCAAGTCATGTTTCCACTCTGTTTGGTATTCAGGTCATATCATTTCCAGGCAGAAAAGTGACCAAGTAGTTGGCATGGGATTTAAGCCACATGAACATTCGCTTGTCACTCAAGAAAGCCGGTGTCACATACTATTTTTGTTACTTTGTAGTAAACTCACATAGCATGCATGGAGTAAATTGGGCATACATTACCACTACATGCCTTTAATAATGAATATTTGTTGACAAATATGTCCGTTACACGGCACATTATTCTGTTTTCTCACCCTCTTCTTTCACATCTTATTATAGCTATGTATATAGCACTGGAGACAGACAAAGGAGCTTTTCAGACAGTTGGGTGGGAAAAAAAATGGCAGTTGCAAACAGTGGGCAGGAAAGAAAGTAAGGAAGGACAGAAATGGATGGATGATGGATGAAGACAGACATGTTTTGTCACTTGTTACTCAATGTGTCACTCAAAAATCTGAAGCATCACAGACAGTAAAATACTTAACTTTGTCCCTTTATTTTCTGCCTGTTTGCCAACAGTGGATCAATATAGCCTCCATGGATGAAAGCAGATGTATTTTTGTTATGCTTGTCACTCAGAAACAATCCCAACAGTGGAAGAAGACGTACTCTCTATGTGGGTGCTCTTCGGAGGCAAGTGATTGGCAGACAGGGGAGCTGGTGGCCACGGGATCCAACAGTGATGATCTGTCACCCGCAACCCATTAAACCAGTCACATATCGGGTAGCAGGGATAGGCTGGATGCTGGGTCACCTGGGTTATTTTTCCACTCTATGCATAAGTAATGCAGACAGATACACCGGCTCGGAGCGCATTAAGTCAGGTATCATGACATGCCAGTCCCTAATGATACATTCAAGGTGGTGGGGCAAAGTCAGTGCAGCACTAGTCATTGCAATACAAACACGATGGAAATATGGTTGACGTGTAAAGTTTTGTTCTTACTTTAAATGCACAGCGTTATGTTTTGATACATGCTCAGTTTTGGTTGTGGTTCTTACCGTATAAAGCCTCACTCGAAGCCACAAAGGCAAATTACAGAGTTTTACTTCTGCATTCTGCCTTTGCTGTAGTGAGTGGGTGAGAGTTGATTAGATATGACATAGTGTTGGCTTTGGGCAGAGGTGGCTGTGTAGCTCCAGGCGGTGGATAGATGAGGTTCCAGTTTTCCTAATATAATGCATGGCATACAGCACCACACCACATGTATAGTGCCTATAAAAAGATTTTTTTGCCTCCATCAGACATTTTCTCCTTTTTTTCTTGCTTTCTGACATTGAATTACGGTCGATATAATTTGATATTTTTGGTAAGAAATTACAAAGTAGACATGTTAATGTCTTAAATATATAATAAGGGATTGCAAAAGTATTCACCTTCTGTAAGTTGCTATTCAGTAGATGCACAATTACAGTGTACATCCTGTGTGGATGGCTCTCAATCAACATCGCACATCTGGACAAAGCAGTTTTACCCTATTTTTCTTTACAAAACTGTCAAGTGGCAAGGGGATCACAACTGAACAGCCTATTTCAATTCCAAACATGAATTCTCAACTGGATTGGTCCTGACTCTGCCACTCCAAAACATTTATTTTCTTTAAATTCAATTTAGTTCAATTTCATTTGTACACAATATATGTCATCTCACAGCACTTAACATAGCAAGGTGAAAGTAAGGTTAAACAATTTCTCAGGTTATCCTACAGGATTTTTCTATACCTTCAAGCAATCGTTTTACTCTTTACTTTGACAAGCCCTCCACTGGTGAGTAGTAACCCCACATCATAATGCTGCCACCACCATGCTTCACATTGTGCAAGGTGTGTTTGTGATGATGTGCCGTGTTTGGTGTGCGCCAAATATAGTGTCTCGTCTGATGGCCCGAAAGCTCAAGTTTGGTCTCAACAGACTAAAGAGTTGTCTCTCACATGCCCTCTGGGACATTCTAGTCCAGATTTAATATGAGCTTTCTCTTTTCCACTCTACTTTGATTGGTAAGGAACATGAGCAGCAGTTGTTGCAGGTGCCGTCTCTCCCGTCTCAGTCTTGGTGGCCTCCCTCACCGGTCTTTTTCTTGCACAGTCACTTTTTTTTGATGGCCTGCTCTAGGCAGATTTATTCATACACCATATTCCCTGAATTTCTTCATGATGGATTCAGCAGTACTCCAAAAGGATATTCAGTCACTTGGAAATTTTCTTGTATCCATCCCCCTGACTTGTGCTTTTTAATAACCTTATCAAAGAGTTGCTTGGAGTGTTCTTTTATCTTCACGGTGTAGTTATAACCAGGGTTACTGATTCACCAGTGACTGGACCTTCCGGATACAGGTGTCTTAATACTACAATCACTTGAGGCGCATTCGCTGCACTCAGACATTGTACATTCCACTAACTGTGTGACATCGAGCACTAATTGGCTGCACGTGTGTTGAGTTTCGTTGGGTTTTCTCTTTGACATTCAAGAGTCTTTATTTGTACATAAAATCAAATAAAAGGGCACTGTATACCAAGAATATTGTAAAGCCAACATCGGGTATATTACTACCTAATCAGATTCAGGTGGGGATCAACATTTAAAGCCAGTGCATCAAAGACAGCAGTGTAAAATTAATATAGTAAAGCTCACACTTAGAACAGGTATTGTCCTACATCTCATTAGTTGAATTTTACATATCCCCAGTTATTGTCCCTGACCTGTTGGTGTGGATATCCCCTTACATAGATGACAGGATAAAGTGGACATGACTTGCTGATCACAGTTGAACTTTTGGTGAAGTTGTAAACAACAGCAATCCTTGTGATTTCTGACAAACACGGGTTTATTTTAAGAATTTTTCTGGCTCGTACATTGGTAGAAAATGCATATATAGCAAGAGGACGACTGTATAGAGTATATAAGATAAAAGACTTTGATCCACAGCAGTCGTTGCCTCATCTTTATTTAACATTCAAAGACTTGCATGAGCTTGCGCTCAGCTGCAGACAGGCTTTCAGCGGTAAGTCGACATGCTCAAACCACAAGTTCTAGCGGTTCGTGGTCATGTTTTGCATTTTGGGATTTTGACTAACATTCCCTACAGTACTTTGGCCCTGAGGCATCTTCTCTTGTGCAGACTCTGCTGAAAATATTATTAGTCTCCACAGGTGTTGGGGGAGAGGGATTGACGTCATGCCAGCAGATTTAAAAGCAGGCATCGCCCCTGCCTGGCACCCTCACTGAAGTTTTGCACTCCTGGCTCAACTTGGGGCACACTGTAAGAAACATTATAAGACTAAGGAGAGATCTGTGTCAACTTATTTGCTGTGTTGAAAGATAACAAATGAAGAAAGCAACAAAGAAAGGAGGATTGTTACTTACCTAAGTCAGTTTGAAAATGCTTTGGGTTTCATTTAGACATCAATTGTAAGCAGTGTCAGAGTTAGTGCAGCAATTTAAGGCCCTGAAATTGTTGAATAAAAGTCAGGATGTCAGCTGTCTGCTGGCATTGAATCACAGTTGTAGCAAACTCTTCAAAGGAAGTTCTCTTTTTTTATCGGTGAAAATTCATTACTGATATATCCTTTTTGTTGCTGATGGATTGCTGTATTGCGGTTTTCCTTTGAATTGAATGTAGCAGTGATAGGTCGTCTGTTATTTGAAGGATTTTTGTGGGGAAATGTTTAACGTGAGATTGGATTGTATATCATAACACCTTGCAAATGCTTCACATCAGTCCATTCTTAATATGCATGTGCTGCACAAATCCTCATGTAGCACACTCCACGCAGTGTTTCCGTGACATGGATGCACGGTGGATTAAATGTGATCCTTGTGTTAGGAAGGCAAACAAATGGCTGCAAACCTTGCTGAATACCAGCGAGTCGGTATTAGCAATCTCACTTGTCACCTTTTAAATAGCCCTGTTCAGACTGTTTAGCTAATGCAGAACATGAATGTGTGGGCTGAATTACTATTGGGATTTGCGTGTTGCTCTCATAATGTGTACCCTTGAAACTTGAGAGACTGTGGAATCAGACAGTACGTGCTTTTACCACTTAGACTTTGCCTCCCATTTTAATATAAAAGAAAAACAAAACAGAACAAAAACTGTTGAGCTGCCAGAGACTTTGGCAACTCCCTCTAAATGGCTACAGCTTTGGTCCCCATGCACTATGAAAGGAAGGAAGTCATAACTTGGTCCTTCAATATAAGAAGTGTTTAAAGCTTTACGTCATTACTCTTAAAACAAACTGACGCAAAGTGATTTGTTGTTTCTTTTTGGCCTACGATGCTGCCTGTTCAAATCTAAATGAAACTCTAACCAACAGTTCAATAAGGAGACATCATAAGAACCTGGAGAGCAACAGTTTATTGCAGAAAAACGAGAATCCCAGATCAAAGTGTTTTGGTAGTTAGACTCCGGTGAGAAGCAGCATCATAGAGCGAAGTCCCACCTGAGAATAGAAGATGAGGACTGGACCCCCTGGAGTCCAGGCGCTGGTGGTGGTGGGGCAAACTCAGCAGATGGCTGATGGAGAAACCCCAGGCAAACCGGATGAGGTGGCGACGGGGAGGAGGAGGAGGAGGAGGAGGGATGAACGAACAGCTGCCTGGAAGAAACAGTGACAAAATTACAGTGAAGTTAAGGAACAGGATCGAGGGGCGGATTGGTTCAGGAAAATGAGGGGAGATAGACTATTTGAGAAGAGTAGTGACGGTAAGAGTGATCTCGACAGCATGGGAAAACGGAAGTGACGAAATGAGCAGAGCAGGAGTAGATTCATGGAGAGGAATGGAGACAGAATGTTAGTGAATGGACCTTTCATATAAAACATCAGCATAAGCTTCATTATGATTGTCTCTAATCAATTTATTTCTTTGTCTTCACCACTTTACAACTGATTGTTTAAAAACGGTTGTAAACTCAATAAATAATTGTTGGAAAAAGTGCATTCATGTAACACAGCGGTGAGGACAGAGTAGAAGTTTGATCCAACAGATATGAAACTGTTTCTCCTTCTGACATGAGTGTTTCATTCTATTTCCGACTACGTCTTAGTCCATGCTTTACAGCTCAGAGCGACTGAGGAGGAAGTACTGAAGTGAACACAAAAGCTGTCATTCACTATTTCCCCGAGACTTGTCCTGCCACACTTACATTCACTCAAAGCTCGCGTAGATGGAGGACACTCTTCTACCAGCTCTGTAAAACAACATAAGTGCAGATGTAATAATAAACAAATACATGCAAAGAATGAGTTATAAAAAATATATAAGGAAACTTGTTGCAACACTTCAACCAGAGTCATTCATTCGTTCTAAAAATGTGAAAACAACGCATTTGTGACCTTCCCACAACGTAAGTTTTAGCTGCTTGAATATTTCATCCAGCATCTTGAAAATCATTCAAAGGTTTTTGAATTATTTTGTCCAAGTGCTGGTGGAAAGCCTTCATGTAACCACTAAGTCAGGCAGGATTGCTTCCCCGACTCCCTCCATTGACATAACATTTTAGATTTATTTTTATTTATTTATTTATTTTTTATTTTTTCCACAACAAGATGGAGTGTGGTGACAGCAGCGAAAGCAGGCAGACGAACGCGAGTGTGAAGAGGCATTAGACCTTTGCTGTCATTTGTCACTCAGACTGTCTCACAGGCTGCAGAGGTGAAGTGGGACACAGCTGTTGGTGAAAACAAGGTGATGTTAACTGCACTTGTCAACCGCTTCCTTTTGTGATTTTGAATTTGTGTGGGTGAGTGGTTCGTGCGGAGCGGGGGGGTGGGGGGCCGAAGCAGCGGGAAACTCTTCGCTGTCATTTGTCAGTCAGAGGTGATTCAGGACGCAAGCGCTGGCTCATGGTAGGAGACAAGCGAGCGCTCTGTTTTGCGGACACTAAGGGCTGTCTGTTCACGTACAGCTGTGCCCACACCCCACTATTTTAGAAAGGTTAATATATGTCCTCGTGACACATCAGACAGTCTCTTCCCTGTAGCTATATCATTATCACAGGAAATTCCCTTCCAAATGGACACCTCACTGAAAAAAAAAAAAAACGTCTTGTCTAGCCTTATTAGATGTACACTGAAGTTCGATTTCCATATTTAGATTCAAAAAACCTACGGTACATCCAAACGAGACACTTGGTCTTTTAAAATATGTATCACATGTATGCTTTCCAACTCATTTTGACCGATGCCGATATATATATATGCACATAATTTTTCCCCTAATTGCAGAGAACATCAGGTCTCTCCTGTAGTAGAATTAACATATTATTATGCCCACTCGTAATGTTATGGCCGACTGACAGGTGCAGACATAAAAATGGCAGCACATTTCTGTGTTGGTGCCTGTGGGATCAACGCCTTTTTCTGGTTTCCGCGATAAGTAGTATAATTATCATTTATTTCGTTATATTTACTGGCATTTGCATAGAAATTGAAAAAAAATAAATAAATCAATCGTTTTAACTGAGCTAGTGCACCTCATAGAATATTCTTGACTGTAAAGATTCTCAGTCATCCAGGTCGTGGTTATTCTCGTGGTTTAATCGTAGCAACTGGACTTGCTTGAGTTCCTTGAAGACGTTTCACTTCTCATCCAAGAGGCTTCATCAGTTCTGGCTGACTAGTTGGGAGATCCAGATACTTACATCCTTAAAGCCACTAACACCTGAGTTTCGGTTTCAAATGGGGGTTTGTTGCTCCTCCCCTTCGTTATGCGAGTCGTTAGTACTCCCCTACCACAATGGGGTTCATTAGGGTCTATTGTGGCTAGGTGTGGATGTGGTTTCATCTTCTTGGGGAGAGATCTTAGGACTGAATTGTAAACAGGTGAGAGATGATGCCTCAGACCTCCACCTCTGTTGAGGGATGGTCTTTCCAGTTTGACACAGATGGTTTCTTTCACTCCTCTCTCAAACCATCTGTCCACTCTGGCCAAAATCTGTACATTATTGTCTTCAAAAGAGTGTCCTTTGTCCTTAAGATGCAAGTGAGTCGTGGTCCCAAGGAGCTTCTGTGCTGAGCCATGCGCTTGTGGAGCAGTTGTTTTATCTCCCCGATGTACAGATCTGGGCATTCCTCGCTGCACTGGACTGCGTACACCACGTTTCTCTGTTTATGTCTTGGTGTTTTGTCCTTAGGGTGAACCAGCTTCTGTCTCAGTAGGAAAAAAACAACTTTGAATTATGAAAAGCCAAACCAACCCCGTGCCTGAGGTGCTATAGATCCTTTACGTGTTGCCAAAACTACTTCACCAAGCCACGAGCTCCACCTCTGAAGGTGCCCTGTGGTATCTATCGCCAAGACATCAGCAGTAGATCCTTTAAGCCCCATAAGTTGCAAAGCAGAGCCACCGTGGATCAGAATTCCCCCGACGCCCTGTCACTACTGCTGTCCAGCAGCCTTGCCATTTACTGTCGAGGATTCTCTGAGCCAGTCATGTGGCTACGGTGATTTGGGCTCCTGTCAGTTCTCCTGCATTCAACACACTGACTAAGAAAACCAACTATAACATCCCACGATGAAGTTAAATGCATACATATGATCAGAAAGACAAACAGAAATCAACCTATACATTATATAATATATGCTATTTACTGCATCGATCACTCCATCCTCTTCAACACCGGCCTTTCTCACTAAGTAATTAGAAACAGTTTTATCTCTGTCTAAAGTTACTGTTAATGGCTGGAAATTGTCTGTTGATGTCTCGCATCACCCCCTGAACTGCTCAGAGTGTTTTAATGTGAAGCAGATGGAGGAAGTGCTGAGTTTGCATTAACAGCAAATGGCAGCAACAGCAAATTAACGCAGCATATGGGAGCAGATCAACAATGCCTAATTTTAAAACAGAGAGAGAACCACGAAATAAAGGCGTGTCTCTGATTAGAAAGGCCAGATTCTTTACTGTGGTGGAAACCTTTTTTTTTTTTTTTATTACTATTATTATTATTTCTATGTGTGTAGCTGTTGGCTGTTGGATTTAGTGGGTGTGCTGACTCAGATGGATGAGAGTCACACTACAAAGAGAGAAAGTGGTAAACAGGTGGAAGCAATTGCCCACCGGTTAGGAGCCAATACACACAAGTTAAAGCCCGTTTTCCCTGCTGTTTCTTCCGCATCTTCTGTGTCTAAAATGAACTGTGAGGCCTGAACAGCCTTAATGATCAAGAAATGAAAGCGTTTGACAGCGACAGGATCGTGCTGAAGTGGAGATAAACTCATGACTTTGCCAGTCCTACAACCAAGGCCAGCATTTTATGTTTATTTACGGACGTTGACCCTGGGGTCTGGAGGCTGCTTCGGACCACTTTGAGAATTGATGGCATTACAGCTTTACTTGAAACTTGATTTGAGCTCAGAAATTTCTTAAACCCACTTTAAATTCTTGGTGCAGGAAATGACTTTTCCTGCACAACATGGCACATGTTTCTATTTCGGTTTAAGCATCTCGGAATCCGTCCTTTAATCTGACTCTGGCGGTGTTAGTGGCATGCTGGAGCACCAGAAGATCGAGGGGGGGTTCTGCAGTTTGTGGAAGGAGCAAGGAAGAGAGATAAAAAGTGGGAGAGTGAGAAAGAAAGATAAAGACTGCCACCCCTGGTCTGTCGTTTTTTTTTTTTTCTTAACCAGATTGCATCCAAATTAACTTTATACAGTGTGGATAGAAACAAAACAAAAAAAGCACATTAACTAGATATTTGCAAACTGGATCCAAACCACACATGGAGGCGGTCTGTTATGTGAGTCCAATTGGATTTCTACAGATGCATCTCAGTCCTGACAGTTTGACTGCTTAAATCTCGTGTGTCTTTTGTGTCACTTGCAACATGTCACAAAAAGACGATGTTAAATCCAGAGTGGCAGGAGTGCTGAGCAGAATCCACTCATCCATGCAAACAGTTAGTGGACAGATGACAAAATAAATTGTCTGCAGGCACTTTGGGCTGAAGCCTCTGTACGGGGCAAAGCTAAAAGGGACCCGCTGCATTACCAGCGTAGCTACGTGGTTGCTAACGCCTCCGCCTCCAGCTGTCGGATCAAATGCACGTATCAGCGCGGACATTCTGTCCTATAGGGCTAATCTGAGAAACCAGTCAGCCAACGAAGCTATAGAAAGCAACTTTTTCACCAAGGACCCTCCTTTGGTGTCTCCCACTGGTCAAAAAGGCGAAGGACGACCAAAGCACTTTGAGCATTTCCTAATTTGCACATCCCTTCAGCCATTTTTCCAGCTGTTTTTTTTTTTTTTAGACAAAGGTGACACTGCTTTCTTGCTCTCCCTCTCTCTCTCTCTCCCTCTCTCTCTCTCTCTCTGGGTCTGCTGGCTGACATAAAAGGTTGTGTGAAAAATTACAACAGTCCTGAATATTAGAAGTGCCTGCAAAATACTTTCCCGGCCTATCCATCACCACAGGGACACATGAGTCTATGGTGTACGTGTGTGTGTGTGTGTGTGTGTGTGTGTGTGTGTGTGAATGCATGCTTGGAAACCTAAAAGTCACAGTGATAAACATGTCTGCACTTTGTATATGATTGGTGTGGGTGTTCTGTGTGCATAACCTTGCGCGCGGTATGCTTCCACCTAATGGGACAGTTTACCGGTTAACCTCGCTACGATGGGGGGGGAAAGCATCGTTATTTCTGCAACAACTTTATCGAAGGGGACGTCCACAGACTTGCACAAACTATTGACCTTGCACTTACGGGACTCACGAACACACCCCCCTTTTCATATCGGGCATTAAGATATGCCCTGTCTGGATAGTGTTGACAAGTGATTCGCTAAATTGACAGTGGACGTGATAGAAGCAACTCCTACGGCAGTTTGTAACACAGGTTAACGCCTGATCTTGATGGTAAAAATCAATTTAAATTGAGCGGTATTGTAAATATAACATTATGCATCTCACTGAAAACATTACCAGATGTTGCTTCCACAGGAATGCTCATCCAGTTAGGTTTTTGAATCCAAGCTTTTTCCAAACAAATGCTGATAACTTCAGTTTTTCCATTTGCCACGCTTGCATGAATGGCTTCTAGTTGTGGACCAACAACATTCTAATATTGCAAGCAATATCATTTCTAGCAGACAACCTGTTATTTATTATTTATTCACAAGAAGACACTTCATTATTCTAAACCACAGATAATGTGGTGTGTGTGCGTGTGGTCTATCTTGAACAGCTTTCATCTATATTCATATTTTTATTTGCCTTAGCTGCTCTTTTCTCTTTCTCTCTTTTGCTTTAAAGTCAGTAGCATTAGTGAGTTTGAACTTAATGCCAAAGTCTTCTTTATTTAAGGGTTATTGATTCTGAAAACCTCCCTCAGGTGCGATTCTCGAGATCAGCGCATGTGAAGCAGAATGGCAGCTCCAGTGTTGAATAAAGGATCATGGCTCCTAATTTAGATCACAGTTACTCCAGCCAGGAGCAGGAGTAACAGGACTTTTTAGCGGCATCTAAATGCAAGAAGTGAGAATGTAAGAAGTATGGATGAAGAAGGTGTTGGTCTTTGGAGCAATGTATGGTCTGCAGCATCAAATGTGTGCAACAATAAATGTTTGATTCACTGTTATTTTGGTCAGATTGGTTTTTAGCATGAATGGCTGCTGATCCAATTCAATACTGTCATAAGTTCTACGCCTCTATTTTTGAGTTTTTGTTGATGTAGTTAAAAAGGTGATGATTCTAGTTACTATTGAGGTCATAGTGAGTGGCGGTGGTGCACCAGACTGCATTACATCTAAAGGTGTTCCTAATATTTTACCCCCCTCATGCATGTTAATGGGATAGAAGGTTGGGTCATCAGTGACTCTGATGTTAATCCATACACCACTGCAGCAATGTGACAAAAGTGAAATAGGGATGCAAGGGAATGTAGCTGAATGTGTGATAATGAAACTATTGTGTCTGTAGTCATTTCCATTGTGCTGGGATTTGTTGACTTTTCTTTGGCAAACAAACGCTGGTAGATTTTTTACCAATGAAGCCCAGTTGGCAGAGAAAGAGAAACAGACATACAGACAAAGCCAAGCAGAGGTTTGTTCTCTGATTAGCTGATTAGTTGTTGTTGTGTTCAAAGTGGCTAATTTGTGGATAATTATTTTGCGTGCATGCATTCAGTTGAGCCAAACTCAAACAGCAAAGGACAAAAAAGGCACAATACAGCACGAGAGGTGTGAGTGTATGTGTGCGGACCTGCTAAAGAGAGTTATATTGTACAATACCCAACGATACATTTGAGTAGATTATTATACAATAAAACATACATACATTATGTAAATGTAGTTTTACAAGCCCAAAGTTATAGAGAACTTGCTAGAAAACATTAACAGCCAGGCAGAGGCTGGAGACAGGCTGGATTTATGTAGCAACAGAGAGGTAATTAAAACTATGATCTGCATAAAAGGCACCTTTTGACCCAGACAGTTTTTAAAAATGCAGAATAACCAATGTCCTGTGACCAGTCCCTGGGGCACACCGATAAGTAATGCTGTCAGCTAAAACCCAGTGGACCTTCCCTGGTATTTTTTTATTATTTTTTAATTTTATTTTCATTGGTATATGAGTGTTTCGTAATTGCGTGGTTATCGTGTCATGGATGAAAAGTTGCTCAGTGATGCCCAATAATGGACATATGCATGAACTCGTTTAACGGCAGCTGTGCCAGAAAAGCAAATGGTGAAGAGATGAAAGATTGAAAAACATGAAATGCAACTTCTTTTTCAAGATTCAAGATGTTTGGAAATGGATGACGTATAGTCACCAGCGATTGAGGCACCAATAGGAGTCAAAATACAAATTTAATAATTAAGCTTTGGGATTGTTAACAGCTACTTTGCAAGTGTCTAAAAACACTTTCTGTCGCTCGAATGCAGTGAACATTTCTAATTTGGTAATTTTATGACTGCCTGATTGTTAATAGGGGGTCATTACTAGTAATTGGGATGGTCTTCAAAGTCTCAAACACACGACTCGAGACAGTGAAGTATGTTTGGAAACATAGATGAAGCTAAAATAGCGATTGCATAACAATTTGACTGTCTTGTGATCGAGGCATTCTCAGTTTTGGGTTGAGAATATTGCTTTAGAAAGGACTGAAATAAAAACAGCCATTCGGTGCGAAGCGTATATCCACCAACACAGCATGAGATGTTTTTATTTCTTTTCGCTGAAATATCCGCACCACAATGGAGCGGTATCATCCAGAGAATAAAGAACCAAAATCAGTTTCTAAAAAAAAAGGTGAGACAGTCATAACAGCGCACCAAATAGCTTGATGCTTGCTGAAATGGACCGCCAGCCTGCGAGGCTGCGGCACTTTACAAGGAAGGTAAAACAGACTCGAGTAAGCTTCGAAAAAATAAAACATCAGCTGACATTTAAATGGGAACAGCCTGGATAGAGATGGAGAGTAAGTCTGTGATTCAAGAGCAAAAATCAATATTTGTCAGATCTCAAGAAGCACAGACAAAAGTAAAATACTACCAAGGCCTCTGCTGGTAATTAAAAAAATAAAAATGGACTTAATACTTTTAATGTATGTATAATGTAGCTATACAACAGTTTTTAAGTATTATTGAGCCAAAGTTCAATTCTGCTCATGTGTTTCTCAGCATCACACACAACTCTCTAATTCAAATGGCCTAATTTGCTTTTTTATCTAAGCTATAAAAGGACCACAGTCACAACTGCAGATTAAAATAATAAAGTCAAACACACTTTCATGCTGTAATTTATTTTGTCCTCTGCTCACAGTCCAGGTGGCCGTACTACACTGAGGTCAGTTTGTAACATTTAATTATGAATAATCAGAAGGTTTATTACCTGCTCAATTCCAGATACTGCAAAAATCCCTCCATTTCCACATGATTACCAAAGTGCTTTTAATTCGAGAAGGACCCAGACCTGCCATTAGGCCTCTGATCTGCTTTCCAAAACTAATTTCACACAGAGAAAGTGACAGACAGATGGAGGGAGAGAAAAGCCCTGACAAACAGATTCTTGGCGAGACAGAGAGCTAAACAATGGCAGATAAATGAATGAATGGGGGGGACTCGCTTGTTTTCTCCAGTCTGTTGATGAATTTCTATTCTCTTCTAGTCCTTGGCAGTATTGTTAATGTGGCATTCATGCCAATAATGCATACTGGATTGAAAATGAAACCAAAAAAAAAAAAAAACGATGAGCAGTGTGCAGCAGATGCAGAGAGAATGAGGGAAAGCCGTCATGTTCAATCGGAATGAGGCTGGAAGTGAGGTGCAATAAAACCACCTGGTTAATTTTAACATCGTCTTTGTGTTTTTTGAAATGGAGAGTGTGAGTGGGCAAGGGAGGCAGGAGGGGATTAGAGAGGCATCCTATGTGTATGTTATAAGTAGAAACTTGTCCGTATACTAGTATTTATGTGTGTTTCAGAGTGAATGACTTTGTTCCCAGGGCCTGTTGTGTTATTGCTTATTGAATAAGCCCCATGCTCCACTGTATATTCAGCATAATGACTATAGATGTAACAACAGCACTGGAAACCTCTGGCTGGTTTAACTTATCGATCTGACACACTCTTATTGCTTTGCTCCCATTTGTAAGCGTGTGTGTGTGTGTGTGTGTGGATTATATACAGGCCGATATATGGGATTAAAACTCCCATATTAGACTATCTGGGCTACCTCGCTTTCATATGTCTGGCAAAGGTCTGATTGCGAATTCGTAATAGAATTGATCGATGCTACTCGTTTGCGGGATGCCCATTAGCGTAAAAGGATTCTAATTTAAATTTTTTGTTCTGCATCGATGTGTTAATGTGTTAAGCACTAAAAGCAAAGTGTGATAGATGTTATTTATCAATTACAAAGTGCGGCAAGTTAAAAAAAAAAAACCTAAATCAAATCTATTATGATCACATTTCGCTTGCCTGTAAATGCACAAGGGCACCATTTTTCAAGGCTTCTCGGAGGTTGAAGAGCTCTTCAGGTTGTCACAGATGTGTTTTGATGTTTGCACCAGAGCTCTGTGGGAGGGCGTACCTGTCTCTGTTGCAGGACTTTTTATTCCTCTGGTTGTCAGCTAGCTCTATATGACTCTGGCTATATGTTTTGACATGCTGCAGAATGAACACAATCAGACACTTCCATAATGGCATCGCCTTCACAGTTGATGAGCTTAACAGCCGCTGCTTTTACTCTTAAATTGCTCCAATTTTCTTCTGTGATTTAGTCCTCGTCGAGTTCCCAAGATGTCCTGCTCTCCCATTGCTTTCCTCATTGTCTTATCCTCTCAATTTCTCTCCTCTCTCTCTCCCTCTCCCTCTCTCTCTCATTCGTTGAGTACATTTCCAATTTGAAAGGCTCTGCTGGTTTGTTGCACCTAACAATTAATGATCATTTGCTGCAGCACTTCGAACAGAATTTCTGTCTTCACGGACAGTTTCATCGATATTTGGGAACATGAAAAGAAAGCTGGAAACCAGAGAAGCGGGACTAATTTGTTGTCACTGAGCGACATATATTCCAACTGAAGGCAGAATAGGCTTGATATATAAAGCGCGTTTATAGTTTTACCCTTGAAAAGAAGTTGCTGTACAACTTTTTGAGCCTGAAAATGTCAAAGAGGGTTATCAGACTAACAATGGCATCCTTGTGTTGATCATTATAATATCAGCAGTACAAGAAAGTAACAGTGGCACTATAAACCATACTTAGCAAAATGTTCTCTCTGGACAGAATTCTCCTCTATTGTATATTCCAAATATTTTCAGGACTGAGCCATAAAACTCCATCCATCCATCCATTATCTATACACCGCTTAATCCTCATTAGGGTCGCGAGGGGCTGGAGTCTATCCCAGCCGACTCAGGGCGAAGGCAGGGGACACCCTGGACAGGTCACCAGTCTATCACAGGGCTACACTTAGAGACAGACAACCAAGCACACTCACATTCACACCTACGGACAATTTAGAATCACCAGTTAACCTCAACATGTTGTTGGACTGTGTGGGAGGAAACCGGAGAACCCGGAGAGAACCCACGCTGCACGGGGAGAACATGCAAACTCCACACAGAAAGATTCCGGTGCCCCCACCGGGACGCACACCGGCAACCTTGTTGCTGCGAGGCAACAGTGCTACCAACTGCGTCACCTTGCAGTCGCCATAAAACTCCTGAACACTATATTACATTTTTAAAAATTTTCCCGTCAATAGGAAACTCATTTCTTTTGATGATTATGATGATTTCTTATCAGCCGTCAGTAGAAGTTGTACCCCCCCCCACCCCCACACACACACCTACTACAGTACCCAGAAGCCCCACCAAACTCTGACAAAGCCCACGATCAGAGCAGCTGTTACACTTCTATGCTCTCTCTCTCCATTGTCACTCTCCTAAGCACCGATTTGACATGGTCCAGTGGCTGCCACTTTGCTCTGCGAGAGCCCCTACTATCCTAATACCCCGCATGGCTGTTTGAAAGGAATTTAATCTTACCATGTAAGTCTGATCCAACAATCTTTTGAGCATTCACTCGTGTGGAATCTGTAAAATACTGCATAACTGATCATAAACCGGCACAAAGCCAGTTTTTTTTTTATCGCACAGAGTCAGTCACCTCATCAGAAATGTAGCGATGGAAGGCGTCTAATCTATATGTATGCCTCACACAACTTTACAGGATGACAATATAGCATAAACACTATTCCTCACACCACACCTGTTGTAACGGTGAACAAGGAAAATAAAAGTTATTCGAAACTTCTCACATTCAAGATGCAGTTAAGTTTACGAAACGCGTTCACATTTAAGCCTGTTCCACATTAATCTGTTATAATTAGGGGCTTTACCGTCACATGTGTAATTTGTGATTTTAGTGCGATGCCCTTTATTCGAAGAGGCTCCCCATCGAGATCCAAACACCACCTTCTTTCTCAAGTTCCACTCGCTTATAAAACACCATGGGTTTCCTCAGCAGGGGGGTTTCTTTCATCTGTCTTTCTGACAAGCTGAAATGTCTTTCTGGTGGTTTTCTGGTCTGCATTGTAAGCTAAATCTACAATTTCAGCATTTTGTGGGTTTGACAAAGTTCAACAGCTGTTTTGTTAGCGTTAAAAACTACAGCGCTCGTGGGACGTGGGCTGCGTACCGAGACTCGTACGATATTTTTTGCTAAATACCGATTTAGTGTAGGTAGGAGCTGTCATGTTACATCCAGTGGTCCATTGTAATTGTTTAGCTATTGTTTTGTTATTTATGGTGCTTTAGATGTTGAATAAATTCGGGAAAATCCTCATGCTTACATTACAAATATATTCCCAGTAGATCATTAACTATGCTCTCTATAAAGTCGGATCTGCCTGTGGATGAAGCAGACCTGTGTGAATACATGATATTCCCATCCTGCATCAATATTACACAGCTCATCAATGACTAATGTTAATAAGTACTAGTGGGTGTCTGGAGATTCTTAAAAGCTCTGAACACATCTTAAATTGTCTAAGACTTTAAAACAGTATGTCTGAAAAACTGTTTTTTTTTTAAATAGCGATTACAAGATAAATCAAATGACGCAAGACGAATCACATGAGTGTCGTATTTTTGTGAAGTAAAATCTTTTCTTCAGTCCACATGTGATGGGTAAACACGCTGATAAATGGACAACTTTTTGTCTTCATTCCAGTTTATTTTAAGTGTTTTTACTTCCAGTTAAACCCACAGTTTTAGAGTTTTACCATCACCCAGGGCAGGTTTGCTTGAGGCGTGCCACAGCGAGCCAAGCTGTGATGACAATCGCTTCTCTGCAGCCTCCCGGCAGGGAATAGCAGAGTTTCACTGCTCTGCTAATGCTGCCAGAGTTAATTTTGATTTAGTCTTAGACTTGTAATGATAATGTGTGGTTGTGGGATGTCTTTCTATTTCAGTCTAGTTTTTTTTTTTTTTTCATTTTAGTCTAATTTGTCATTTGTCATGTATTTTTAATTTTTATCCCTTGAAAGCATTTTGAGGCTACAGCTGTCGCCATCTTTCTCGTGTAGTTACCATGGTTACTGCTTGTTCTCGTCTAAGATTGTGCGGTTAGCGGAAGAGGCTCTGTTTACTTATTCACAAACACTCGAGGTCTTTTTACTCTCAGTAAATCCGGTTGTCGTTTCTAAACTGTGTGAACAGATTCGCACTTTCTCTGTTCTCTTCCCGCTCACATGGTGTTAGCATTAGCACGGCGACCTGTTCTCTCTATCCCTGAGCGCTTCAGTGAAAGGCAACCAGATTTCTCTTCTTGGTTCTTGAAGAAGTCTAAACTCCCATCCTGACTGAGTCCCAGTTATTTATTTTCACCCCCAACTCACATGGCTAATGGTTCATTAACGACCCACATGCCTTGAACGGTTCTAAAACTGCTGCTGATGATGATTCAGTGAGTTGATGATGATAAAACCCTCTGGGGAGAGATCTCAAGACTGCATCATAAATACCTGATAAGTGGTGTTGTAGACTACCTCTCCTGTTTAAAAATCAGTTTAATAGCTGGTTGCCTTCAGTCCTCTCTCAAACCGTCTGTCCTCTCTGTCCAGAATGTGAACACTGCTGACCTCAGAGCTTATCTTTTAGATGCACTGTGGATAGCTGGGGGGTTTTCTGAGGACATTGGTTCTCGTCTGTTGTGCACTTGTGAAGCAGTTGTTTAGTGATTCTGAACCAAGGTAAAAAACTTTACAATGCTAGACGTAAAGAAGATATATAGATGCTAATAATCCACACCTGTCCACACTGAATGTCAACAATACTGAGAGTGTATACTGTCTATAAACATCCTGGTAACTGGCTTGATAAACCATTCTGTCACGGGATAACTAGTGCTGGTTGACCCAAATGCAGAAATGACACTCAGGACAGATGGAATCCAAAAACAAGGTTTATTGTAGAAATTGATATAGTAAAGATGAGAAAGAAAACGAGGCGGGGGTGTTACCGGTAGGGAGTAGATTGTCCAGGAAGCCACGGAGAAGGCCCGGGTTTGGAAACACAGACGGGAAGCGGGAACACTGGAGAATCCTCAACGAAGTAAAGGTGGTCTCGCTGACACTCGGAAAAAGGCACGAAGGGATGCACGAAGGGAGGCTCGGAGGAAACTTGGAGGAAACTCGGAGGAACACGAAGGGAACACTCGGGTGGTGGCTAGAAGTCGCCATGTAGGGCAACACTCAGGCAAAGAGTGAATGGTGACGGCTCCTCTTATACAGGTGGTGACGACCCAAATGAATTGCAGGTGTGTAGCTCACACACCTGCAGGGAATCAGTCAATGAGAGTTCCTCCAGGACGCCCTCTGGTGGACACCTGGAGGACAACAAAAACACAGGGCCAAAAATCACCATTCCCTGACACATTCGTATTTATCGTATCAAAGTGTGTGGCAAAAACTTTGTATAGAAACACATCATGCCTTCCTTTGAATAGGAAAAGTACAGCTTTAGACGGTCTTTCTATTGTCGTTGGTATTCTACAGACATGCCGCTGCTTCCACTATCAAACGCCTGGACTCAGTTTATCATTCTGCCCACATGTTCATTACCACAGATCCCTATGACACTTACCACTGCATTCTGAACAACAAAGTTTGTTTGGTGCTCTCTTGCACAGAGGCGTGATAAACATTTGTTTCTTTTGGTCTATAAATCCCTTATTGGACATTCACCACCTTATATAACATCTGTGCTGAGCTGGACTAAAAGGCTCGCCTGTGAGTTTATATCTGAACTTGGAAAATATGCCGTTAGTTTTTTTGTGCACCAAATACGTAGGATGATCTACAATATCAAATCAAGATCAACACTCGCACACCCTTTTTGGACCGTTCAAGATGAAGATGTCAAAATACCTGACTGCTTTGACTTTTTAAGTCTGCATATTCCACCGTATCTCGACATCATTGCAAATAGAGATTTAAGCGAATGAATAAGTTACACCTGGTTTGCATTCTGAGGAAAGAAAGTTTTTGTTAGCTGACTTTTAAACACATCTCTGACCCATGATGTAAGATTGTGGTCTTGTGTTGTGTTTTTTTTTTTTTTTACAATAGGTTGCACTAGTTAGGTGTCCAATTAACATTTAATTGAATAAATGTGTACATATGGATATATTTTATATATACACTCCTGAGTTCAAGCTTGATCATCAAAAGTAACAGAAAAATTCATGCTTTTATTTATTCTATTTTTTTATGAATTTTCAAGCGACGCCTTTCAGAACTTCTAACCATGTATGATGTACTTCACAATTTCCTCTTGCTTTGTCTGTGTGTATCGCTATGTGTAATATGAGTGTCCTTAGTGATAGATTTTTTTTTTTCTCCACCATTTGTAAATATGATGATTAGAAAACATCAAAATGCAGATAAGCAAAACAAATCAATAAATTCTCTCACTCTGGGGAGATGAGAAAACTCCATGTGCATAAATTGATTTCTATTGTTTTGTTGTTGTTTTTTTAGCTCAACTCGTCATTATTATCTGAATAACAACTAACCTTCTCTCTCTTATACCTTTTTAGGATGGTATGGGGAATCTGCGGGTGACCAAGGAAGGAGTCAGACTGGAAGGAGTGTCGGAATTCTTACTGCCTTTATACGTCAAAGAGATCCAGTCTCGTAGGGTAAGAACACACAACTTGTGTAGGTTCACAAGAAAATTCTGGTGTTTAATTAGTCTCAGAACGCGTGCATGTGAAAACAAATCACATGCACATAATAAGAAAAAGCAGAAATACAACCTCGCAATGGAGCATGTGAGCTCTACCGGCGCACAAATGCAGTCCTGTGAGTTTAGGACTGTGATGGATGCTTTCCCATTCGTGCTCATACATGCACATGCCTGGTTGTTCGATGCACGCATTTTGAAAATAATCAAAGGCCATAGAAAACCATGCTGCAGTGGAGAACGACGATGAATGGTTTGTTCGATTTTTCCGTTTATGCTTTGAAGTAAATGTAGTTCTCCTTCAATCGGCTTAATCTTTCCCATTGTAGCTGCTTATATTTTATATTGTGTGGTGCTTTGTTTATAGCGTTGCATGCTGTTTGTTTGCGGCCCTTTGTTCCACCCCCTATAATGAGCAGAAATCAGACGTCGTTCTCAGCAGTCGGGGGCCTATTAGTCATGTATGTGACACATCACAGCGGTATATATGATCCAGCACTCTGCCATATCTCCATTCATCACACACAGAATCATCATCGATCTCATCAGCGGAGGCAACTCGGACACTTTGTCACTCTATATAGGGCAACCCTTCTGACACAGTGTGTATATGTGCTTGAGCGTATGTATGAATAGCAGCAGAGGGTATTGACTTTAATAGTGTCACAGTACCACAAACCCATTGTACGGGTGCATTTGTGTCAAATAGAAGGGGGCTGGACGGGTGGGAGATGCAATCGCACAGCAAGAGATTAATGGTATGATGAGGTAGGAAAGAAAGACATTGGTAAGAGATCTTCTCTTTCTCTAAATAATGTCAGTGCTTCTTTTTATCAGACATTGTTGTTTGTTACATGGGATAAATGAACCATTATCAGTTCACTCTGTGCTTCTTCTGCCACTTACTGTGTTGGAAAACATCTGCAGGAACCTTCAACACCATTTGAAAGCACCCAAAAGCATTAACCTGGAAACAATAAAAAAAACAGTTGACTGCTGTGTGAGCATTATAACACAGACACACGTTTATATAGAGATAATCACGGTGAGGAGATGGCATGAAGTGATTTGAAAGGTGTTGTTAAATGAGTGAAGGTTGATAAGGAGAAGACAGAAAAGTGGTAAGGAAAAAGAACAAAGGCAAGAAGAAAAGTAGAAGTGGCTTGTAAGAGGAAGGTAAAAGGACTGTTGTGCTTATACAGTTATGAATGAACGGGATGAGTGAGAAAAGCCACAGGCTGTCTTCAGATCTCTGAATTGTGATTTACATTTTTATCAACATTAGAAAGCAGTTGAAAAGGCCGACATGTAACAAAGGTTGTCAGCCGACTTTGCACCAACATTGTTGTAAATATAAAGTAACCCCAGCCTTTATTTATTTATTTATCCACCACTTTTGGTTTGTTTTTGCCGCAATTTGTCTTTTTTTTTTCATATTAAGGTTATTTGAGGCACATTTCTGTAATGAAAATTAGATAATAAAATGTTAAAATATAAAGACATTTGTAGATTTAGACTCCAGGATTCACACTTCCTGTCTAACATTATGAGAAGTCAGAATTTTATACTGTGACATTATTAGAGGTAGTGCACACGGCAAACGTTACACACCTGTTCACTGTGCATTTGAACATATATTATATTAAATGTGAATGGAAATGAATAATTGATATGTAAACCTAATACTAACTGACATAAAGGAGACATTTTTTTTCAGCCTCAGTGTATTTATTTATTTTTTTACTTCACATTATATAGTTTCAATTATGCCAGGGAACTTGTAGTCAGTCCACACATTTCCATGTGACTATCTAACAAATGAAAGCTGACATTGTGTAGGAAGCATCTCTCACTATACAGGTATTTCCCACTGGATTTACAGTAATTGCTCACTCACATAGACGTGATTAACACAATTTAATTCCATCCAAGTGCATTACTTTTAACACGGCAGTGAATATTACATCGCCGTCTAAGTCTGAGCCCTGAGAATGTTTAACGAACAAACTTCGAGCTTTAGCTGTAAATCATCTCAAGATGTGAGCATAGCAGTTTGATCAACCATGAAAAAGCATGTTGTCTAAATTAAATCCCTCGATAGAATCACTTGCATATGTCTAATTTATATCTTTTCTTTTCTCTTGAATGCATCCACACGCAAAAAAAAAGCAAATAAATAAATAAAGAGACTGTACAGTGTGTACTTTTCATGCATTGTGGTTTTGTTTCCTGCAAACCTTCACACTTTTGTGATAGCAGCGCGTTTGTGTGCGCCTGTCTATACGTAGTGTGTGCTTGTGTGTGTATTCGACAAGGATGTGATTGTCAACCGTTGCGTTTGCAAGTCCGTGTGATAACGTGTGGTTAAGGTTTTGCGTTCATCTGTCTCAGTATCTATTGATATTGTCTGCCTCCCAAATGCTTTTTTTTCCCCCTTTCCGCTTTATTTCGACTGTGTGAAGAAGCCAATGCACGTCTCTGCATGTGCAGGTTGGTGCGTGCGAGGCAGAGCTTATCTTCTTACATGAAAGAAAGCAGCAGGTTTCCTCTAAAATTTTCTAAACAGCAGGAATGCTCTTATTTTGATATTGACAGTCGCCACGCTTTTACTGTGAAGTGTAGTTGCATTCGGGGAGGGGGGGGGAGCATACTGAATCAGAAGTATCCACTAAACTCCCCGAGGACACAACAGTCTACTGCTTGTTTTGTGAAGAGACACACTGCGGAGGGATGGGGGATACAAAAGAGAGAACCACAAAAAGACAGAAAAAAAAAAAACTGAGGCAAGTAGAGAAGAATGAGATGGTGAAGAATAAGGGATGTGAAAGGGGAATTTTATAAGAGCAGGGGTCTCACAGCGGGGAACTATAAATGTTCCGTAACATTGTTTGGCAGTGGCTGGGCTTTACAGATTATCACGATGGTAGCAAACCAAGAACTCCATCAGAAGCATCAATAATTACAGAGATTGCTATACCCCTCGAATGTCAATAAGAGTGTCACTAATCAGCATTCAGTAGGAATATATCTAATCAACAGTGTGGGGATGTAAGATTGATTTAACCATCTTCAGAACCACTTTTCCATTGTTATCACATGACTACACAAAATAAAATGAACTTCATTCAAGTGCTTTAGCCAACAAGGTCTCATAGACTCACAGAGGACACAGAGGCAATAACTCTAACCCTGGGTCAGAGTTATAGCTGAACTCAGCCCTGATCCTGCATCGGGACACGAGTGAGCATAAATAAAAGTAACAGTAGTCATTAACATCAGAGAGCACTAAAAGAAACGTGAAGTTGACAAAAAGCGCACTTCCTGCACTGATTCCAGTACAGCTGTAGTTAACTGACCTGTCATGTGGTGGATGTAGACTCACAATTACACCAGAAATACAGTTGTGTACTCCACGAACCCATTGAAATGATACCGTGCCATTAGCCACGACTGCGTTGACAGAAAGGGAGACACAACACACTCGCAAAACTGAAGAGGATCCCTTGGGCTTGGATAAGTGGAGGAGAATATGAGTACTTCTACACGGAGAATGAAGGCAAAGTGGAAATGAGAGATGGTGATAGAAGAGAAACTTACAAAGGTGGGGAGAGATGAGCCATGGAAAACAGAAATAAATGATGGGAAAAGACAATATTTTGGTGCACATTGGAGGCATCAGTGCAGTCTAGGGATGTGAATGAATAAAAGTGGATATAGGCAGAACAATCCTATTTGGTTTTGTTCACACTCATATGTTATATATATATATATTACATCACACAATGTTTTGGGATATTAATGTATTCATATTAGTCTTCAATAAACCATTATACTATTAATGAACACTTAAGTGCAATAATAATTGCTTTCATAAATCCAACAATGGACATCCATCCATTATCTGTACACCGCTTAATCCTCACTAGGGTTGCAGGGGGGGTGCTGGAGTCTATCCCAGCTGACTTAGGGTGAAGGCAGGAGACACCCTGGACAGGTCACCAGTCTATCACAGGGCTACACTTAGAGACAGACAACCAAGCACACTCACATTCACACCTACAGACAATTTAGAATCACCAATTAAACTCAACATGTTTTTGAACTTGTGGGAGGAAGCCGGAGAACCCGGAGAGAACCCACGCTGCACGGGGACAACATACAAATGCCCCCACCGGGACGCGAACCAGCGACCTTCTTGCTGCGAGGCAACAGTGCTAACCAACTGCGCCACCTTGCAGCAACAATGGACATGTAAAACCATAAACAAAACTGAAAAGACAAACATTGTAAACACCATTCTGTTCCTCCAATGTGACATTTGCAATTGTGCGACACAAAGGGTGATCAAGCAGTGAGCCATAGGCTAAGGTCACACAAATTCAGTTTTTGCATATTGCAGGAAAGCAAAAGACAAGTAATGCTTTATATATATATATGAACTACCTTAACATACCAGTCAAGAAAAAAATAAAATAAAACAAATAATCAAAACTGAACAATGCCACCGGAATGTATGCTTTGCACTATATTTTAATTTTTTAATCAGGTTTTGCTTTTTCCTGAAAACAAATAATTAAAAAAAAATATATTTGTATGAAATAAATATTGCATGCATTTTGCCGCATAGCGAAGGATTTAAGACAAAACAGGGAACAAACAAGTGAAAGAATTACACTTTACTCTGTGACCAGGACTCGTCATGCATGCACTGGTTATATTCACGATGGTTTGGTGTCCCCGTGGTCATGGGTGTAGGTATACTTTATTAATCCCCCCCAAAAATGGGCGAGAAATGTTTAAGCTCCCCTTTTAAATTCTGAGAAACTAAACTGTGGAATAGATGTATAGAACTGTAGGAGAAAGGAGGAAAGCATGAAGATGACATCTCTCCCACGCAGCCGTATTACGCTTTATTCAAAAACATCACAGGCTCGCACACATACACACATTTTGCATAATTGGGGCCATCCCCCAGCAGTGCATTGTGGGAGAGGTAAATGGAACATTGTGACTCCCAGTGAGAGCTAAATACAGAACACTGCATATAAACTACATACTAACAACAACAGCGACACAGTGAGAAATTAGATTGGCTGGGTGGGTTGGAGGAGACGGGGTGCAGGAGAGAGAAATATAATTGTGGACTAGAAAGGGAAGGTATAAAAATAAAAAAAAATAGAGAGAGAGGGAAGAAAAGGTGGTTGCAATGAAGTAAAGGAGTAAGAGGGAGGCAAGCAGGCATAAACAGGTAGAGGAAAAGTTATGAATATAAGAAGAGTTTTCATAGAGAGACAAAGGAAAGCAATAAGAAAGACAGAGAACCAGAGAGACCTGCTGGAATACAGGTGCATAGATTGCACTTTCTGGCTTTTTTTTGTTTTTAGAAATATGGCGGTGTTTCACATTTTAGCACGGTGGCCTTGATTTTGATAAATGCTGTAGGGGTCAAACGGTTTAATCACAGTGTTGTTTTGTTTTGTTTCACCTGCCCTACAGGTAAATGGATTACTGTGTAGTTTGAGTGTGAGTAATTTTGGCAGAACAAACCTTGCCGCAAATGTGTTTGGATTATATTTTTTTGTAATTTCGGGGTGGGGGCGGGTGGGGGGTTGCTTTGCCTCGGCAGTAGCCGTTTTCCGGCCCCAGCTCCTCCACATGCTGAAGTGTCTTTAGGGCAAAACACTGAACCCAAGGATGCTCCTGATGCCAGGCGAGCATTGATGCATGGGTGTTTGTGTGCATGGCTGTAAAACACACTGTAAAGCACTTCTCAGAACCTATCTCAGGTTAAAAGGCTGTCGGTGTGTGTGTGTGTGTGTGCGTGTGCTTTCAGTTCATAATCACATAACAGATGAATAAATACCCTCCCATGTAGAGAGGAAAAATAGCAAACACTGCATAACAACCAGAGCATAACTGACACAATCACCACACCATCCCCGTGTTTCAGTGAGGCGCACAACATTTCCCTCCTTGTAAGGTTCACCTAGTACATATCAAAACTGTTTGGGCAAAGAATGAAGCTGGTTACCAGCCAAAATATCTGCCAGCCAGTTGCTCGGAAGCTACCAACACCACATTCCACTGGATCGCCTCTGACAGTAAGTGCAGAGCCACATAGTGTGGAACACATCATGTGCTGTCTCTATTAAAAGATTTGGGGTGCACATTGTGGACAGATCACACTGCAACAAATGTGTTTGAGATCAACAAAAAAGGTGCAGATGCAGACAGGACAGGCTGGGCAAAATGTGTCCACTCTGTTCTTCTGGAGGCTGTCCCTTGGCAGACTAACACCAGCTCAGTAGGCTGTGAATACAAATGAGGTGTCAGATTTTGCTTATCTTTCTTGTTATTCACTAAAAATGTCAACTGAACCACATCTGTGCATGTTTGGTACATAGTTTGGGATTAATGTTAGAGCAACAACACTGACAGCCTGATGGAAACAAACAAAAAGAAAAAGTAGCAGTTGAGTGGTTTTTAGACCCAGCATTTCATGTTGACATCCTTCCTGTGTCGACTTTGTTGTTCTATAACAGCATCGCCATCCCCGCTTCCCCTCCATCACAATTAACATGGTAATTGGACGGCTTTGTCATCTCAACGTAAACATATGCCATTTTGTGGCACTTGAAATGACTGATGCTGATGTTTTTTTTTCTTGGGATGACAATCTCCTTCGGTAACAAGGCAACGTAGACTATGTCAAATAGTACAGGAGAATTGTCAAATGAGCTGTGCAGACAGGTGGCTGATGACAATGTAATGGCCTGTTTCGGCTGCACGAGAACAAGATGGATAAGGTTATGTCCCTTGTCATGATTTTAACGCTTCAGTGCCGTTCACACGCTCTTTGATTATGTCATCTTTTGTGGGTTGCAAAACAACATGGAGAGTTCAGCTAAAAGAATGTCCAGCGCTACCTTCAGGAATGACCAACTTGAAGGTGCGAATGGTCATCTATTGTACCAGAGTATGCAGAGCAAGATCCAGCTGTTGGTCCGCCATATTGTACATTTATACCAAATGCACACAAGTTGCCAGTTTTGATTGTTTATTGCCCTCGAAGCCTGTTGACATTTGGCGCCACTTTCAAATTGGATAAATCCTACATTTTGACATTACAAATTACACTCCTACCGCTACATGTTAACTGGCTGCAGTAGCATTTAATTATGCAAACGACACATGCAACAGCAAAGGGTCTTTAAGTGATCCAGTGGGGGGAGTAATTCAGGGCCACCTGATGGACTTCCTGTAACTGTCTGTGGCTGCAGTGTTTGATTTTCAGCTTGTTTTATTATATATTTTCTCTCTTTGTCTAACAGATGTTGATGCCAATAATTACTGATAGTTTTTAATCGACAGCACCATGGGGGGAAAAAAATAAAAGGTTTAATTTGAATTGAACCACCTCACGTCAAATTGAATCCATTTAGCCTATTCATTAAGGGAGACAGATAATTTTAATGTTAAGACAACAATGAAAATCAAACAAATAAGTACATTTACAAACATAATCAAAATAGATAAGGACAAAAGAATTAATCTCACCTTGATAGACTTCAAGTAAAGAAAGCAAATACAATTTGGAGGCATATGGAGGGAGACCAGGGCGACGCTTCTACACGCTGAGGTTAAAGTTCCTACTTCTGGCCTGGACCAGGTGTCTCCAGATGGTGACTCCCAACCCGCTTCTCAATGCACCCTGACATCAAGCCTGTCAGCCTTCAACTCTGATCGCCTACATGTGGAGATGGTGGGGAGGGGGGAAACAGGGGTGTCATTAGACCGTGACGCCCATCTCACAAGGCCAAACAATTAGTGGAAGTCTGCGGGCATAGATGAAGGTAACAGAAGACCCGGGTGGTCGTGGACTAACGCGGCTCAGAAGACCTGCATGAAAGCCACGGGGAGGGCGACAACAAGAGAAAGCGCTCCATTACTAAGGGACATAATGGGCTGTTCATAAGCTAGGGAGGGAGCACACGAGGGATTTGTTCACACAGCTGGACTTTTTGTTGTATGTTTTCATTGCAGTTTGAAAGTAACGCATTTATGAAAAGAATTTTCAGTGATGAAGCGTCTATTTCCAGTACATGTTACCATAATTGTATCGCCAGTGCCTACTGTACTGTATCTAAAAGCATGTATTTGCTTGGAGGACGGTTAAATTGGAAGTCAGAGGCAGTTAGATGATCTTAAGAGCAGCAGGTTTTGTGGGGTATTTCATGGCGTGTTGGTGCATTTTAATTTTTGTCATCTATCTCACGCTCCTCTACTCCCACAAAGACATTTTCTTCACACATAAATGCATACATTCACACGCAAACACTGACTCTTGCCACAAGGCCCTATAATTGTTCCCATAGGGACCCCATGACGACCTATCATCACCACAGGAGGCATGAAGAAAACTTCATTTATTCCGCTCTCTTGCTGTCCATCTCTATCTTTTTGAGTCGACTTTTCTTTTTATGTCGCTTTTATCTGGCCCCTTCTCCCTCTCTCCCCTCTCTATGACATTTCTTTCTCTCTCTGTGGCCTTCTTGCTATGTCGTTTTTGGTCTGTCTTTCTCTCTTAGTCCTGTAGTGATGCTGGCTCTCTGGAGACAAGCCTAGTTATAGCAGACTGTCTGGTTAAGGCTTCGCTTCCTGGGGAGAGAAAAAAAAAAAAAAAAAATCCCTGGCACACACAGTAGAGATAGAACAGATATATGCATGTAGAAGCAGAGTGGTAAGGAATAAATTAAGTCATGTTTTAGAGCGGGCAGCCCAATAAACAGATAATAAAAACTGCAAAACAGATGAGTGAGATTGAAAAACAGTAACAACCGCGTGAAACATAATGAAAAAGTCCAAAGCAGCGACGATTAAAGAACTTCTCTCATCCACATCCTGTAGAGCAGCTTCAAGGAATACTGGAAAATATGGGGGGGGTGGGCGAAAGTGGGAGGATGCCATAACTTTATTTTTGCCGTTTGTCAGTTTTAGATTTATTACTCCTTCTCTCTGCCTCATACTTTCTCTGTGCTTCTCCTCTGGGGACCTGAGCTAGCTGAAACTTCTCCAACTCTGGAGCTGTAATTGAATAGCAGAGAGTTCTAATGGAACATTAGGCTGTTCCCGTCTTGGCAGGCCCTATTGATTTTGACTTTGCAGCATTGTAAACAATCTGGGGTAAATGTAACTGAACGGATGCAGACCTTGGTATATAGGCTATAATTCCAGGGCTATTGCTGTGGAACTGTTGCACTGTGGCAAGTGGAACTGTTACAGTGGGGGTTTCGTTTGACTTTAATAGCGTGTTGCCCAGGGTGGCTCGCGCTTGCAACTTCTTCTGAAGAATAACTGCAGGAAATATTCTGTTTGTTTGACTTTCTGTGCATGTCTTTTGTTTGTGATAACAAAAAGAAGAGGCGCAAAGTCCAACTGTCAAGCAAAGTTGATTTTAATTGCATTTCACCTAGAGCGCGTGGCACAGGCAGGTTTCTTCACAGAATAATAGCTTCTTTTTTTGTGTGTTATCTTCTTTTATTTGTAGGTGTGTGAAGAGCAGAGAGTGACATGTTTTTATGTCCACAGCACTCTTCATCTGTGTATAAAGCTGCCCTGTTTGGGTGGTGCCTTTCATTTAAAAGCAGCTATAATAAAAATGTATATCCATTCTGTTATGTAGGTATAATGTCAATAGGACGTCTAACTGGGAGGAACATTTCATTCAAACCGCTTTCCATTTTCAGCAGCTGTATTGTATGTATTGATTGATGCATACAATCCACCTACAAAGGTGTCGTGACACGCTTTATTGAATGGCTTCCAGCAGGTAACAACTCACACAGTGAAAAACATACATTATGAACCCTCTTACATACAATAGCAATGTAGAAGACTGTGGGAGATCCTGCAGAAGTCTGAACTTTCTGAATGGACACCTTCCTTTAAATGGCTTTTCCTGAAGATCGCAGTTATCTTCAGGGTCTTGAGCATGTTGAGCTCCAGGTTGTTTCAGCTACATGTGAACTCGTCATTGTCCTGGACGGCACTGATGAGTGTTGTATCGTCCCAAATCTTCCAACAGAGCCTGACAGAGCGATCGCTGGAGGTTCAGTCATTAGTGTAGAGGGAGGCTTGTCATTGAAGAGTGGAAGCAGGGCTGATAGAGATGAGTTGGGTCAGTCTCTGGTGATCTCATGTCTGGGATGATTGTGTTGAAAGACAAGCCGAAGTCCATGAACAGAATCCTGGTAGAAGTCCCTGGAGAGGACAGATATTCTGCAATGTGATGTTCATCCTCAACAGACCTGTTTGGAAGAAGGAAGAAGAAAGGGCACCTTGCAAGTAGCCTGTTTCTATGTGGTTAGCTGTTAGACTACCACAAGGTTTCAGTCAAGGATCTGGGGCTTAGTGCTTTGTGAGTCTAGGAGTCTATCAAACCTGGTGGTCGTCTTTTAGCTACTCCGATTCCCTTGTCCAGTTTGTGTTTCTGTTGCCTGTAAGCTATCTTGTCTACTGTCTTGTAGGCTTCCTTCTTGGCCTCACGGATCTGCTTATTATTGTTGTAGACACGTTTCGCTCTAGTGGCAATGTGCATGTCCTTGCAAACGCTGACACATAATGTCACAGTGTCAGTCAGCTCGTCCAGATCAGCAGGACAAACTGATGGGCATCTTTTATTACTGTGTAGCAATGGTGCGAGGTATTTTTCTCCCTGGTAGGGCATTTTCTAAGCGTATTGTGGCTAAGGTTTGCTCTGGTAAAGTACCCAAGGATGATGATAAGGGAGTCTGGATGTGTCCTTTCCACCTCAATAATCTGATCATCCAGGTGACATAATGTCATGCTCACAGCAGCGTGCGGCGGATTATACCGACCAGAGTGACTGACGAAAACTCCCTCAGTGAATGAAATGACTTTTGGTTTATGAAGTCGGTCTAAATTTGGCGAGCAGTGTACTTTTGACACTGTGACATCGGTACGCCAGTCCTGATTGACAAAGAAACATCCTCTCGTCTTCCAGGGAGACAGCATGGTTTGGGATGAGCTCATTCAACCAGGTTTCTGTGAAGCAGAGAGCAGCAGAGTAAGAAGGATCCATATTAGATCCACAGAGGAGTCACAGCTCACCCATCTTGTTGCACAAAGATGGCAGGTTCGCCGTTTGTACACCCGGAAACACAGCCCTGATTACCTGCGACCCAGCCTTACCAGCGACCCGGCTCCCGTCTCGGTTCCCTCTCCATCCAACAGAGAGCAGCAGCTTTTCAATGACAGAAAAAATGTTTTGTAGATGTCCAAGATCAGATACAGAATTACTTAGGGCAGGGGTGTCGAACTGCGGTCCTCGAGGGCCTCAATCCTGCATGTTTTAGACGTTTCCTTCTTCCAACACACCTGATTCAAATGATCAGCTCATCATCAAGCTCTGCAGAAGCCTGATACGATCCTGATCATTAAAATCAGGTGTGTTGGAAGAGGGAAACGTCTAAAACATGCAGGATTGCGGCCCTCGAGGACCGGATTTTGACACCCCTGACTTAGGGTCTTGTCCTGTCTGTTAAAGTTCTTTTCTTCTGTAGCAGTGAGTGCAACGAAGTAGAAAGAATAAACTAAAGTAAAAATACCAACAGTCCACTATTCTATGATTTCGCCATCCAAACCAGATCTGCAACAAAGGTTATTGAATTCTCTCTTTGCATAGGCTGCACCAAGACTCACGATAACCGGCTCGGTAATTGTTAGGTTATCCTCCTGACAGACAGACTGACAAACTGACACATATCCCTGCCTCAGCTCTGCCCCGGCAGAGGAATGACCTCCTCGGGTTATAAACAAAGTCAGAGAGAGCAATGAGCTGAGGCAACCATCTGCAGCACCTTCTTGGAGTCCACTGGTCTCAGTGCCACATGAAGAGTCTTTAGTGGTGAGGGACTCAGATGCAATTTAGGTGATAATGGATGCTGTCAGAATATCAGTATGTGTGATGAATTATTGCGTACCAGCAGTGGGCAATACAGTGTTTCAATTACTGTACAAGGACACCTGTCAAAAGATTTTTCAGTCTTTTAGTGTCTGTTCTGCTCGAATGTGAAATAGTTGCACCTGGCGGACATTCAGGATTCACCCAATATAATTGAAGTGTTGATACTTTAACTGGTTCGCTCCTTTTTTTTTATCAAAAAAAAGTCACACCGAAGCTGTGACTCCTATTATGGATTTCTATTCACCAGTTTGAAATGCTTCAGGACAAAATGAGCCGCTGCCGTCTTTCACTACATTTCATTATTTCCATTTCTTATTGCTCAAAAAGGTGAACGCACTCGTCTACCATTAAAAGAACGCTCGATGTGTGGTGTCTCCGAGTTCAACAAATGTAAAGTGTATTTGATTCACGCAGCATGTCAGCTTTAGCGGGGGGACCCTCACTACATGAGCATTTCTCCAGCCTTCGGGCTGAAGTGACTGTCAGAGGATGAGAGCGCTGTGCCAACGTGTGCTGAGGGTTTGTCAGAAGCTTTTTCTGTGTCCTCCTCAACATGAAAAAAAAGACATCAAATCAGAATTCAATGCAGCCACTAAATCAAAAATAATAGAAAAAGCAGAACAAAAAGTTTATCTGAAAAAGGCTTGCAGAGGTTACTGGCTCCCGGAAAAGTGTGGATTTTTTTGATAATTTTCTTCTGAAAGCCAAAATATTGTCACGCTGTTTTCATGTGGGTGTGTGTATGTGTGTGGGTCTGACATTTCTACATATTTGCCTGTCCTGTCCATATGGGCAAATGTCCAAACTCCCGGCTGTCCAGTGTGTGCGAGTGTCTGGCATGTATGTGTGCGCCAGATGTGGTCACGACCCATGTAAAAATAGTCTCCATTAACATTTAACAGCATTTTTCAGAATGTCAGGAGAATGAAAGTCACATTGGCCCTTGAGAGGAGAGAGGAAACGAGACAAAATGAATAGGAATATTAATTCCTTGGTCTTAAAGATCACTCCATTCCTCCCTAAAGCTGCTGTCTCAGAGGTCACATCATCTAAAAGCCGCAACAAATCCCCTCATCACAAAACTTGACTGGAAAAAAAGGGCACGTCATGCCGCGCCATGTTAAACCGAGGAATTTTGATAATGCTGTCGTTAAAATAGATTGACCAAAAGTCCATCGAAAATATTCGTCCGACTTTGTTTGTCAAGCCAAATTGTACTTCTGCCTCGGAGAGTTTGAGGCTCCAAACCAAAAACCCTGCGAGCATAAGAACTGGCCAACAAAGATGGCACTGGACCATCCATATGTGTCACCCTACATACTTTGTGCACAGTGTCATAATAAAGTAAACCACTTCAGCTTACAACATGTGGGTCATGTGTCATGCAGCACCTTGACATCTTTCATCACTGGAGCTTCAATTGGTTCATTCCCACAACTGTCAGGATGCCTTTCATTTAAAAGGAAACACGTTGTCATATGTAACACCTGCATAGGGACTTTTCTTCACCTTATGTTGTTCAGCCTCGATTATTCAGAGCTGCATTATACGCTTGCTTTAATAAACAAATTCTGAAAGAGCAATACCTGCTCTCGAACGCCTCCCTTCGTCGTAACTAATCCTGGCTCAAGGCAGCACATCTCTCCACATCCATAAATGCTGCATTGCTGGCATAAAGACAGTAGTAACCATTGAGCACAAGGCCATCAGCCGTGTGCCAGCTCTCCAGTTAACATTTGATTTAGTGAACTACACACACTCAGGGTCATTCATAGTTGGCTGGGTTTCTTCTTGAGTGCTGTTTTATTTTAGCCTTTATTACCTAAACCTAAAGTTAGCTCTATATAGCCCCGTGCTTGTTCTATCCTTCTGTAACAGCCATGGCCTTGGCTATGATACGACGGCCGCAATCTATGCAAAAAGAACGAATGCAATGCTTCGCTTTAAAGCATGAAGAACTGATATTTCTCTGTATATTCAAGTTTGAACACCCTCCAATCCTGATTTCTGCGCAGTAATTGGCATAATGATCGGGCGCGCAGATAGCTTTGTACAGACAAATTTATCTTTTAGCCCACAGCTAGTTTCAACGATAGCATCAGTGGAAAAAATGAGGGCCTATATTAGGTAAAAGGACAGTGAAGACAGAGATGCTTCATTCCACAGCCAGAAGTATGCATTTACTAAAGTGTGTCAAAGCATTTGTTCAGTGTAATCGCTATGTCAAATTAAGTATGTAGAACGTATGCTCTGACATGAGAGGGATTCATGGTAACTACACTTAGCATGAATCACTGCATGATGACTGTTACTGAACAGATAAGTCCGTCTGGTGTGACCAGTGATTTAAAACGTCTTCTCTCACATGAAATCCCTTTTTTTTCTAACCTCCTCATCATTCTATGGATCTAGATTGAAAGGTTGAAAACGCCTATTTGTCCATTTACCACATATAGATATGCATACATGTTTGATCCATTGGGGATATTAAACTCCTCAGTACAGTTTTACATAATATATTGAAACCTTTACATATTCCGCCCACACGTAATTGACATTCATTTGTACGCACATTAAGTAAATTCTGGCTGACACACATTTAACATACGAGCAATACATTCTGATGCGCTTGTGCTGAAAACACACACTTACCTCCTTTAAAATATATGAGCTGACACTGTCACTACGTTCACACACACCACAGCACACACCTTGTCCCCGCAGGTATTATTTATTCACAGGTTGTTTCCAGGGGAACGGTCACAATCCACTGTGTGAAATTAATTAAGGGTGGACATTTGAATTAATTAACTGGACAGGAGTGTGGCATTACACTGCTCTGGCCTTATGACATTAAACACACACTTACACACACTCGCGCTTAAGGACACACATGCTTGCACTAAGGACGTACACACTCAGATTAGATTTAATTACAAGTGTGCAGATCATTGGCACAATGTGGATCAGCTTTAATTACATATTGCACTGTTCCTCCCGATGTGTATGTGCATGAGGGGAAGTGTGTGACAGTAAGGAGATGCTAAGTAGATCAGCTGCTTTTCAGTCACATTATTGTGGGTGCAAAGTCTTATGCTAACTCAGCTGGCAAGCGACTACTACTACTGTACAGAAACTTGCAAATTCCCAGAAGGGAATATTCCACCAAACACTTGTGTTTTGAGTGTAAAACATGCGCCCCTATAGGCTTGTAAGGTGGCACTAAAGCGTCTGTAGTTTGCAGCTTTCAGCAGGTAGAGTCAGTTGGGATTCATAGCAATCAATACATTGCGACTGTGACCCAGTTTCCCTTAAAAAAAAAAAAACAGAATTCACATATACGTAGAAACAATAATGCACTGTTCCTGTGGGATTCTTCAAACACTTGCAGTGTATTTTGAACCACTTGTTTGCATTGTGTCCACCTCGGCCCATTTCTGGAAGTTTTGAACTTACACTGTCTCTATACTTGTGTCCATCCTTGTCATGTTGTTTGTTTTTTCCATCCATCCATCCATTATTTATACACCGCTTTATCCTCACTAGGGTCGTGGGGGGCTGGAGTCTATCCCAGCCGACTTAGGGCGAAGGCAGGGGACACCCTGGACAGGTCACCAGTCTATCACAGGGCTACACTTAGAGACAGACAACCAAGCACACTCACATTCACACCTACGGACAATTTAGAATCACCAATTAACCTCAACATGTTTTTGGACTGTGTGGGAGGAAGCCGGAGAACCCGGAGAGAACCCACGCTGCACGGGGAGAACATGCAAACTCCACGCAGAAAGATCCCGGTGCCCCCACCGGGACACGAACCGGCAACCTTCTTGCTGCGAGGCAACAGTGCTACCAACTGCTCCACCTTGCAGCCCTGTTTGGTTTTTTTTCCTGATAATTTTTTCACTATTTTCATGGACATATATTGTTAGCTTGCTATGCAATAAGATGATTTTCCCATTTACAGTCCCACCTACAAATCTCTGACTGGTCATTTGTTTGCATGTTTTTTTCCCTTCTGCTGCAGAACTCCATAGCTCCATGAATTTCTTAAGCAAATCAGAGATGTGGACAGCAGTCAGGACATTAAGCACCAAAATCTACATTTTCCCCTATTTTTGTGTGTGCAGATAATTTTTATGTTAATTTGTTGCACACAAATTAGGCCTTTCCTGAAAAAAAAAAAAGCTGCTTTATTATTTTCATATTCTTTTTTGGTAGTGATTTATTATTATAATTATTGTTGCTATCTAATTTATTTGTGGCTGTTCCTTCTGCTGTCTCCTCTGCTTCACTATACTCCCACTACCAAGACCTGGAACACCATTTTGCCGTACGGGAAACATCACCCGGCCCACACACGGAAGGAATTGACAGATTGATTGCTCTTTTTTTTGATTCTGTGGGTGATGGTGCGTGGCTGGTCTTAGCTGGTGGAGCAGTTTCTCCGGTTAGAAACAAGAATCCATCACAGTAACTATTTACACAGTCCCAAGTGAATAGAGTCCAGCCTCTTAGATGGACACTCACAATATTAGGAAATACCAGGTCTGTGATGCTCTTTGATGTCCGGGGCTGCACATGCGCCACGCTGAGTGAATCAGTGTGTGCCTGCCCTTTGCCAAGAGACATGGATAACCCACTGAACCACACTGGTGACAGGGATTGGGAAATGCATTTTTTTCTTTTCTTTTTCCCATATCTAGGAACTCCCTGTAAGCACGGGTCACAAGCTTGTGCTGATTAAGCCCCTGCCCTTTGTACACACCGCCCACGGCTACAACCGATTGGCGGGTTTAGTGAGTTCCTTGGATCGGCCCTGACAGAGTTCTAGTGACTTCCTCAAGATCAGATCGGCGGTTGTGAATCTGTCAGCAGCCCTTCTCCCAAACCTCATCTTGGAGAACTGAGCAGTTTGATTTCACATGACCTTGTGGTGAATGACCCAAAACCGATACTCCCGGACCGTTTTCCAAGTGTGTGTGAACTTTGTTGGCGCAGTAGGATGATAGAATTGTACCACTCTTTCTTATGAATAGAAACTTAAGCTGTTGGGTGACAATTAACACAAAGTGAGTGAATGGCACTGAATGAAGTTCCGTTATTGCATTAAACAGTCCTAAAGTGTGACTGGGATTGTCAGGGCCCACCCATAAAAATCAAACGCTCAGCCAGTTCACTACATTCTGGCACAGGGACTCTCTGGAGCTGCTTATATATATCTGCACCGAGTGCCAAAGTGAGTGACTGACCCTTTTAATAGTTAAAATGCAATGGCCCTAGGTTTTATTACTATGTGCCAGACAGGATAAGGCTAATAATATTTTGCTAAGACCTTGTGTAAATTTCAGTCTGCAAGATCTCTGCCATGGTAAAAAAAAAAAAAAAAAACAGCCTCGGGATGAGTATCCTCATGCATTTTTAATCTGCATTTATAATCGCAGTGCAGAACTCCTGAGGTAAATGAAGGGATAACAGCTAATGGTTAAGTGCTCCAGGTCTAGTGAATAATTCGAGGGACGTACTGTGACATCAGTGCACCAGATTTGTTGATTAGGTCCCACCCGCTCCCTCTCTGCTGGTGGCTTAAATGTGGTTTCTTTCTCCCGAACCTGCCGAAACAGTGAAACTGTTGTTTGGCAGTGTTGTGTTGGGAGTGTTTGGTTGTGGAAATTCTTCAGTGCAAACAGTTGGCGGATGAGTCAGTGTGTGCAGCCGACCTGAGCTCCATTGGGGCAGGTGGAGTGCACGAATATCCAACCCCATCTAAACATATTGTCCAAGCAAAAAAAAAATCTGTTAAGTACGATGCGGTCAATCATTACTTATCTATGCTTTTAACAAAACGTATCTCTGGGGACATCTTCAAAAAGGAATGAGTAAATAATTAATGCAATACATAAAAACAGAGCTGAGCAGGGAATAGGGGGGAAAACAGTGTGGCTAAACAGAGACGTCTGCTTCTGAGTAAGTTTCATCCAATCCCTGCAGTGGCTTCAGTGTTTTTCTGCCAAACTCTCTACACGAGGATGGGTTTCTTAAGCCTTTTTTCCCTCAGAATTCAGTTTTATTCTTCATTATTAGTAACACTAGAAACACATTTCACATTTTTGAGACTTGTTTAGAGAGTGTTTCTTATTTCTGATAGGTAAATAGTTTTAGTGTGTAATATTAAGTTAGTTTAATATTCAACTAACGCTTTTCTTGTCTGGATAATTGCTGACCCTTGAAGGATTATGCAATTTATTAAACTGGATAATTGCAATTGTTGTTAGGGGGTTAGGGTTAGAGGAGCACGCCTCCAGTGTCCTGTCCCTTACTAAAGCTCAGAAGTGTTCCTGCTGGTAAAATAATGAAAGGTTAAGGTTGCCCTGACACAGAGATCCTCTTTCTCTGAAGCCACCAGCAGCGACATAGCAATAGATCTGTCCCCGTGAGAAATCCTGTGCTTTACACAAATGCCAGCCAGGTACAGCTGAGGTAATAACTGAAGATCCCCTTCCCCCTTTTTAGATGTTGGAGCTTGTTGCCATTATAGAATAAAAAAGGCCAATTACTAAATGCCAAAGCAATGGGAGGTTTCTGTTAGCATCACATGCTAAAGAAGAGAAACTCCACAGTGCAGCCAAGAATTCTCCGGCCAGGACTAAAGTGGAAACAGGGTAGCTCAGGTTCGTGAGCCTGTCATATGCAGAAACATACATTTTATACTGTGTGTTTTCAAATGACAGCACACGAGAGAGTCGTTGAAAATGCCCTCTTAAACTGTGAATCCAAAAGCCAGAGATGAAGAGACACTTGATGATCAAATGGATTCCATCAAAGCCTGCCTGGCAAACAAATCTGAATATTTGATTGAACTCGTCTCCTAAAGGCCCCATGTGGCTGCTTCACATATTAACAGCAACTACCAGCTACATTTGGGAGAAATGCGCTGATGATGCTGCCCTTTGCTTTGCATGTTACTCTAAGTTAAACTAAATCTAATGTAAAGCCTAACGACTATAGGACTTTACAGTGTATTCAATGACCTTAAACACAGATTCATCTCTAAACCACAGAGGCCTGCAAAGAGGACTGACATACACAAGAGCTCAGTATAATATAAAGTATATATAATATACCATCGGCACAGAGGGAAAAGAAAGAGATGAGAGGTGCTGCAGTTTGTCATGGGCAGCATATGATGCAAAGGCAGCTATGAAGAAGGACAGGGCGACCACTGGATGAGTCTCCAGGAGGGTAGAGACCCAGATTGAATATACATTGAAACCGTGAAGCAAATCTGATGGACAGTCATCATAAGGAGAGACTAAACCGCATAGAGAAAGAGGGACACAAAGAAAGGAAGGACTTGAATCCTCAAGATAGCAGACAGTCCAGCCATCAGCAGTCAAAGGAAATTGTTGCAAAAGAGGTCAAGGCTGTGAATTTGATCCATATTTATGTATATGTGATCCATATTTATACTGTATATATCAGAGATGCTTTTTGAGTTGCCATAAAATGAAAATCTCTGCATAGATCTCAAAGAGGTAGCGCAGAGGGGAAAAAAAAAAAAAAAAGTAAAGGACAAAACAAGTAAGTAACACACCAGAGGGAAGTAAGATTAATGACTTTGCACTGGATAGAGATCAAAGCAAGATGTAACAAGGATGTAAATAAGCGTGGGGTCGTCAGCTGCCTGGACAATTTAGATTTCATAACTAATTGAAGAGAGGACAGTTTAAATAGAGATCAAGGAAAAATGAAAAGAAAAAAAAAAAAAGACAGCGCAGGAGAGATGAAAGAAGTGTGACTTTGTTCTTCATCCTCAGAGAATACGCTGCGTACACAAGCTTTTCCTGCCCCCATCTCGGTCATATGCTTGGACATTGTTTTGCTTTTGCAGAACTAATGTGGCTCATCTTTGTAAAGTCTCAGCTCCGAGAATTATTTCCAGTCCTCCGCTCGTCTCGTCGTCACTTTCTTATCCGTGATGCAGCCTTTAATTTCCTGTTCTACGGTTGGGAACTAGTTCCAGGCATGTCTGTGCCCTGCCATAGTGCCCCTGATTAATTAGTTGTTTTAACATGCCCTCACCTTTTAGCACCTCCCCTTGAGAAAATGTCTTAAGTACTTTCATATTTCGTGCTTGACGGCAGAGAAATAGTTAGAAACTGCGATGTGTTTAAAAGGAACACCTGCTTTTTAAGACTTGCAGGCGTTATCAGAACAGAATTTGCTTTCTAAATATATAAAAACTATATTGTACCTGCAGAAGACTTTTTTTTTTTTTAACATCACAATGCAGTCTCCCGTTAGATAATCACCTCCCTTTGTTCGGCCTCTTCAATGTGAACCAGATCGCCGTGTCAACAATTGCTGAGATTAGCATCCGCCATCATTGCATAGGAAAGCTTCAACAGAAAATAATATAACTTAATACTTTATACATTTTTTGGTGACCAATAGACAAGTCATGACATCAGCCTTTGTGCAGCATTTAAGCTCTTCTCCTGCATTATTTAATGCTAAAAACCTAAAAACTCCTCTCTGGCCATCAAAATTACACATTTAGATTATATTTTCCATTCTGTGTAGATCTCTTAGTCTGTAAAATAGCCACCTCCTGTTTCTCCATCCACCCCACGGGATTGTTTCCTTAGATGTGTTATGTATGGATGTCTGATATTTAGATTGGTACACTGCGGTTCCAAGGCAGCAACGCTTACCCCTGGCTTATTTTGCTTATGATGTGTTTTCTAGTGTGTTAAAAAGCACCCTGTGGACCTGCTAACAATGTTTGTTTGATTGATTGGATGGCTGTAATTGTAGGGGGTCTTCAGGATCTTTATTTGGACATTTATAATGTTTCATTTTGCTGGTGTTTCACATATAATGAAATGTATTTAACAGTAATAAATGTACTCTGTGTAAAATATATCATGTAGTGAATAATAGCTTCTTCTCAGTGGAGCTATTAATTGATTGAGAAAGAGCTTTCAATGATGTGCCTCATATCATTGACAAATAAAGACCGGCTTGGCAGAATGATCTAAAGAACCACGACGTTACATGCAGTCAACAAAGTCAGAAGTGTCTGCTCTACAACAGGCAGCTCTCACCTGCGGTTTGGTCATTCTCAACCGCAACCTTCACCTGGATGGCAAAGAAAACCAGTTTTATGAGGGAGAAATTGAAAGGGGAGTAACTTATGAACAACATTTAACTGAGTGACCACTACACACTGTAATTACATCCCTCATCTACACACCAACAGTATTTTAGGTCAGTAAGGGTGTGGTTTTTATGAACGCTTTCTGAGGTGAAGATTTTTAAAAACTCTATTTGTCAGTTTCTGATTTATTTATTTATGTTTTTAAGCTGGAGAAAATATCTATCTAGAAAAATATCCACATTAGTGTGTACAAGGCGGTACAAGGTGGTGAATGTTGTGGCTGATAGAACAGTTTAGAAACAAAACTTCTGCTGAATTAGTAAAAACAACTTGTGTTATTAGAAATGTGATGATGTTGCAGTTATGTTTTTTTTTTTTTCATTTTCTCTGTTTTTCTTTTTATTTTATGTTCCCATGTATGCAAAAATGGGCTGCAAGGTGGAACAGTGGTTAGCATCGTTGCCTCACAGCAAGAAGGTTGCGTCCTGGTGGAGGCACCAGGATCTTCTGTGTGGAGTTTGCATGTTCTCTCCGTGCAGTGTGGGTTCTCTCCGGGTTCTCCGGCTTCCTCCCACACAGTCCAAAAACATGTTGATTCTAAATTGTCTGTAGGTGTGAATGTGAGTGTGCTTGGTTGTCTGTCTCTAAGTGTGGCCCTGTGATAGACTGGTGACCTGTCCAGGGTGGCCTAAGTCAGCTGGGATAGACTCCAGCCCCCCATGACCCTAGTGAGGATTAGGCGGTGTATAGACAATGGATGGATGGATGTGTACAAGGCCTAATACGGCATTTAAAAAATTCTCCGTTTGAGTCTCCTATTGTGTGCAGACGAGATGCCCAAACGCAGAAGAACATTTTTTATTTTGCCAAATCTCCATATTAATGTGAACAAGCGCTAAGATTGATGGAGAGTTTACCTTTTCCCGCTCCCTTCTCCTTTTCTTCCCACTGGGAAAATTGTTCAGACACACACTGATATTTTTGTTGCCCTTTGACTGGAAATAACATTCGAAAGGAACACAACGAGGCATTGTATCATCTTCTTCCCTGTGGGCCCATAAACATAGCAACAGGTAACTCAGGACAGTAACCTTCAGCTAGGATGCTACAAATATGCATTACTGACCCAAAATTTATTTTACTCCTCGAGCATTCATAGGTCAGCATTCTACGTGTATGAGAGACTGTCTTCATGCTAAAAGTGACAGAATTGCATTGATTTCACACAACCAAACAAGCTTAATAATCAGATTGTCATGTGGAGATTTATTTTTATATGGTGAGGACGTTTATGGCATATTAAGGTGTAAAAGTCTTAATAGTCAGTTTGTTTTATGCACCATGTATGCTTGAGATAAGTAGTGCTATTCATTATGTTGGGTTTTTATGCCTTGTCAAGGTCAATCTGTTTTAAGTCCTTTACTTTGTCACTCAGAGAAACTGCAGTGGAATAAATAAAAAGCCTTTATATATATGCAACTCTTGTCTTTGGTCCTCTGGTCTTTCCTCAAGTACCATTAACTCTCCTCCTCTTTTTATTGGCAACTATTTCCGAGATGTATTCATTTCTATTGTATTCTTGTCTGTATGTGCTTCTACATCTACCCTAGAAACCACTCGTGTTTGTCTCTTGTGTCGTGTAAGTTAGCTCGTTTGTGGAAATCCTGTAAATAATCTTCATTGTTGCGCCACTTTATATGTATGCAAAGTCAGAGTATCACATCTTACCACTCAAACCCATCATCATGGAGAAACGGTGGTCAAGCCAACTGCTGCATCTCTCTGGTCCCTTGACATGGAACAGAAACTCAACCTTTTTCATACCACCACATAATGACACCAGGCTCACTGTATATTATAGAAAATGAATGACTTCCAACAGGTTGGCTTAGCTCCGTGACTCGCTACCATATCATGTCCTTTTTTTTTTTTTATCACATCTTACCCGTCAGACCAATTCCCACTTGTTGCTCTCGCACTCTCCTCTCATCTTTGCAAACTGTTCCCATGTCCCATTTTATGCAATGTTTTGCCATCAAGAGAATCCACTTCATCTCTCTCATGTCCCGCCCTTGTAAACCATCCCCAGTAATTATGAAGGCAGCTACTCGACTGGGGATTTCATCACATGGCTGAGAGCTCTGCAGAGAGGCCAACATCAGGAAATCCCTGTCACAGCAATGAGACACTAACAAACCACATAAGACATACTGAACTGCGAGAAAATGAGCCAAAAAGCCCGGAGGAGCTTTGATTAAAGCCTCAGTTTGGAAACCAAACGATAGCACAAAGGTTGCCCTACTAAAGGAATGTTAGAAATGAGGTTTGAAAAAACAATTATTTTCCTTGCCTTGATTGTCTTCATGTGAAGAGTGATAAAATTGCACGGAATTTGCATGGCTAAACAAGCTTAGTGATTTATCATTTTGCAGCAAAAGAGCTAATTGTTACACTTGATTGGTTTTTGGCATCGAATAAATTTTCCAAATCCAGCAAGATAAACACTCTGAAACTTTCAGTTAGTCAGAAAAAAAAAAAAAAAGTTCCAAAAAAAATCTTGCAAATTCTGTCCAACTCTGTCTTCAAAGTGTTTCTAAGCAGACAAAGAATTGGACAGCATTTTTTTTTTTCTTGCACAATTTAACAGGATTGGATCTTTTATAGAAAATAGGAACATGAAAACTCTCACCAGCCTTAAGTCCCCAGTGAATCATGCTATTCATTTTGAAGCAGCCACATCCTTCCAACGCTGCTTCTTTAGGGAGGGTGAGAGAGGATGGCCCAGCATTCATTATTCAGCGGTTATGACCATGGGATAACAAGATAGTGGGGTTGAGCTGGATAACAGTAAGCGTTGAGAGGCGAAGGGAAGGGATTTAATTGACTGGCCACTTTGGAACACATGCTGATGCATTCAGGCACTCAGAATTTCACACTCCACCTCCTTTGTACATCAATAACTAGTAAAACAAAAATTGCCCGTGTTTAAGGCTTCATCTTCGTCCGTGGTGGTGCTACTTCATCCGACGCAACTGCACTTGTCCTGTGATGCAGATCGGGCTTGAAAAAGACACACTTGAGGAAAAGGATAAAGCTCTTTAGGCTGGTAATAGACCAGTAATGTAAGTGTTATTTATTTTGTGGTAGCTATGATAGCTATCTGATCTGTCTTGCTTTGATGAGACGGATTGCCCTGACTGCTTAGAGGTGACAGGGTTAAATAGAGAAGTCTGTATAGCCATTAAAGAAAAAGAATGGGCTTTACACACACACACACACACACACACACACACAAGAGGCCACATAGGGGTTCAGTACAAATGAAAAAGGATCTGCTATGATCCCCTGGAGAATTGGATGGAACAGAAACGGCAACAAAACCACATGAAGAAAGAAATACTAGAACAAAAAAATAGACGTAATAAATAGCATCACATGTTAAATTAAATGTGAAATACAGTATCAGTGTAAAGATTGCAGCTTGGAATCTCTAACTTTGCAACACCCGTCTCCAAACCGAGTAACAGGAAGTGTTGGAGCTCCGGTTATGTTGGAGGGATGAGGGCAACAAATGTTTTTATTTGACCTTTATTTTACCAGGTGAAAATGTTTGAGAACCATTTCTCATTTGCAAACATGACCTGGCCAAGAGGCACCAGCAGGAACATGGAAATTACAGCAAAAGCATTTGATTTATTTACAGTGACAGTGGTAAGCTGAAGCCAATGGAAATAGAAACAAGAAGGAAAGGCAAAGTCAGCGTGTGTGTGTGTGTGTATGTGCGTATGCGGATGCTGCTGCTGGACTCGGAAACTGACCCTGATCAATAATCTATTAGCAGCAACACATGTGCACGTGCAGGCGTGAATACACACAGACACATGCACATATAGACACATGCAGGTGAACAAAGTCAAATATTGTCACATCCGCCGTATCGTATCATCAGACAGTGCACACTTGCACAACTTCTCCAGAGTTAACTTATTCCTCTTTCACCTCAAGTATTTGTACCACGGGGGGATATTTCACAGCAAATGGAGCATTGCAACTTTATCTACTCCGCGCTGCTCTCCACGTCCATCCTCCTCACTTATCTTGTCTCTTTTCGTCCCCTCAGCTGTGCCACAGGACGCAGGACTTGAGGGAAAATGTGCTTTCTATAGACAAATATGGTCACAATCTAACCGTAGACATTCGTTCGTGCTGATACGGTTGTTCTGTGTGTGTGTGTGTGCCGAAATGAGATTTCTAAATGTAATACTTAAAGCCTGTTAATGTTTAAACACAAACTGCATACTTAATAGTGTTTCATGAGTAAGCACAATGACCTGGAGTGTGAGTGTTCCTATATGGAGTATATTGTGACTGCAGAAGAGTGATACAGATCATCAGAACATCCCCAAAAATACTACAGCTGTCTTTCTATGTGTATGGAGACAGCATTATACCAAATAATACCAGTCCAACCCTCAAAGATGAGCCAAAGGTGGCAGTAAAGTAAATTTAAAAAAAGAGTTTGGAGTTTCTACCAGGCACATAGTTGTGTCTTTTTTATTACCATTCTTGCTGCAGAAAACCTTCCTATTTCTCCTATTATCATGTCAATGCCACAGTAGGACTGACGGCATCCCGGGTTTGTAGGCTTAAGACCATTATACAGAAATGGATTCCAGAGCTCCAATCTGAAATGTTATGTATAAATCCCTCAGATGTATTTTTATCTCCAAGCTTTCAGGTGCAAGGTATCATTTGTGAAAGTTATTGGACAATTTGAATTGAAATGAATATGAAAACGCATGGATAGAAGCTCTGAGCAATTTAACAGAGGCTACTGCAAAAAAAAAAAAAAAGAAGCCATTTCGCATGTTTATATTTATTCAGAAACCATTCAGATGTTGGAGGGAACGAGGTGAGTCAAATCATTCGGTGGCAGCCACCTCCTGAATCAGCTGAATGCACATAAGGAAAAGTGAACATATCGTCTGCATACGGTGTATTTTGACTGTTTTTTTTCAACACGAACCACATATAGGGATCGATATTTGGAATGAATAACCTTCAGTTTGTAATGCGCTACTATAAAAGTGACTCCTCTAACTTCAATCTCCTGTAGTGTGTCTTTCAGGCCTTGCATTTTTTTTTTTTTTTCTTGAGCTGTGTGACTTTGTTGACTTGTCCCTTAAGCACCATACATTATCACGAAGAAGCAGAAAGTGGAGAGCTGATGTAGCGGCTTCAGTTTATAGATCTATTTGGTGTGTCTATCTCTAAAACAAATGCTCTGCGGTTTTACCCTCCTCTGCCTTCCATCTCTATCGCGCTCCCTCTCCTCTTTTTCCCCTCTCTCCTCGTTTCAAGATTTATCGCTCTGCAAGCCTGAAGCCTGGAGGTCCCTGCTTACCTCCACCTCCTGTTCCCACCTTCCAGCTCTTTCTTTCTTTTTGCCCCCCACACCCCTTTTCTCCTCATCCACAGACCCCACCCATCTTACTTTTTCCTTTCTATTTCTGTGGCTGTTTTCAGCTTTGTCCCTGTCTGGGGAAAGTGCATTTTGTTATTTGGTAGCAGTCTGGCACAGAGACACAATGGAGTCTCTCGCCTTTCAAAACACTATTAGAACGGTCCATTAAAATAGTTTTTATTTCCAATAATAAAAAAAAAAAACAACAACTCTCCACTCAGAAAACTCAAGAATGAAAATAAAAGACATTTGTTCTATTGATCCCCGTAAAATCTGAACATCGTACAGTTTTTATTTACGTGGTTTCGCGGAAGTTTCCTTTATTTACTTTAGTCGGAATTGTTTTTGGATTACAGTAACGCAGGAGATAGCCGGTTTATGCAGGGTTTTTTTTTACAACGCTACAGTGCAAGGCTCTGAATCTTTAGATGAATCATGAAGTGATGGCCTGGAGGGAATGAAAAGACAGCAAATTATTTTTCATCTTGCAGGAGAGCTGGATTAATGGTTTCAGTTGTTTTAGGTGTCTGGAGGCCCACAGAAAGCACACACCTTGGGTTGTAGTGGGGGAAAAAAATAGAGGCTTACTTTGCTGTATATATAAATATGAAAAGCATAACCATGTGTGGGCAGAAACTGCACACACATA
>NW_007578035.1:453151-467411 GCF_000690725.1 Stegastes partitus
CGTCTATTTGCCGTGTCTCATTTCTTTAAACATCTGCCATTATTTAACTGACTTATGTGTTACAGCTGGTCCAAAACAGAATGATAAATATGTTAGCTGATTTTGCCTTAATAGAGACTTATCACACCTTGCATTTTAGGACAATCCTTAAACCAGCAGCCAAAACCCTGCCGAGAGGAGAACGCCACAGTTGTTAAAATTTCTGGCAGTTAAAGAATATGTTGTTGTCGGAAATGTCGGCATAAATAAAAGCAAAAGTGTCATCCTATCTATCACAGATACATTTCCTCAGAGCTCAGATGAGTTGTGAGATGGTTTATTATGCATCTGATGCAAAGGTTTAAGAGAATTGTTCCGCAGCGCAACTCTAACCCCGTCCGTCTGCTCGATATCTTCTGATTTGTTGCCCCGCATCACGACGCAATCTTTAATCTTACAGTGATACAGAGACCAGTTTATTCACCGCTAAAAGAAGCAAAAGCATGTTCATAGATGGACAAGAGTTTCATAGCAGATTCATTACAAAACTTTCAGATTTTGATTCATGTTCATGTTCAGGAATCACTTGAGACATCAGTTCTGTGCTATATTTGACCTGATTGCTGATGGTGCATGATTAAAATTGCTATCTCCTTCCTTGAAAATACATATATTCATCATTTCCATCCAGCAGCATTGTGATTAGTGTTTGTTTCTGACATGGAGGTCTGAAATATTTGCAGAAATCCCCACAGTGACCCGACCTTCAGTCTTATGTTGACTATTTGCAAATTTTGCACTACGCAGGCACGCGGCGGTCTGACATGGCTTGATTGGCTCAGGCTCGTACCAGCTGTCACCTTGAGATTTAAGTGGATTAAGTTGATCGTAAGACTTGTAAGGGACGCTGACGACATGTTAAATAGACGACAAGGCCCCCCCCCCCGAATGCTCATTTAGAGCCTTGCTTGAACATATTACATCCAAATACCCAGAGAGTACACTTAGTCGGCAACACTGGTTTATTTTCTGTTGTTATATGGCTGTGGGGACTGAAAACAACAAATTAGCACACCAACAAACACATCACTTATTTAGTAGTCCTTGCTAATTAGCTGAATTAAAGCCGAAAGAGGAATGGAAGAACCCCACAGGCACTTTATCACACACTGTTTGATTGGTATTCTGTCTCAGCTTTAACTATACACTATGAACTTGACTTTACCGATAAACTGAAACAACTTTCCCTCTCTGTCTTAACTCCTTCACTACTTAACTCGTTTAACTTGTCACAGTGGCAAAGTCTACTCTTATATTTTAATCTTCTTCTTTTTTCTTCTTAGCCCCACATTCCCAAGCTGCTGACTTTGTTTTTTTTTGGGGGGGTGGGAAATCTAAAGATAAAGACAGAGGAGCCAGCATGCAGGTAGACTGGCAGGAGAGGTGGTGGCTTTTTGGATAGTCAGAGAGACAGGAGGAAAATAAGTAAGACCAGGGACAGGAGAGCTGAAAGCTTTTTATTAGATTGACAGCTAAAAGTATCTCTTGTTAAGCACATGTCCATAGACGGTCAGTTTGTGAGACGGGCAATCGGAGAGATATAGTCAGGACGGATGAAAGCCGTTATTATTCTGATGTCAAAGATGAATCAGCCAAATGTATCTGGTATGAGGCTCGAGCACATGGCTGTTGAGACAGTATGAAGTCAGACAGCTGGTGAGACTGATTTTAAGAGACAGCCAGGAGAGCTGAAAGCTGCTATTAGAGTGGTAACTAAATAAAAATAACCAATCCCATCACTTATGGACCTGAAGTCCAGACCGGAGCAGTCAAGCAGGCGGTCAGCTGGTGACACACCCAGGAGAGCTGGGAGCTGTTTTTAGGACCCATCTGTAGCGGAGGGCTGTGATGATGAGCCACCAGTCCGCAGCTTATTATTACCTGACTAATTGCATTGGCTACCTCAGGCTGGCAGCGTCACGCCTGTATTCATAATCAAAGCAAAATTAAACTATTAACTGAATTAATGGTGCAGTGGTGTGTGTTGCGTCGGGTCACTGGGGAGCGCATGGTGCCTTTATTTGTTGTTGGGTGTGTGTTTTGTACGATGAGGGGGAGATTTAGGATTTATGATGGTAAACACAAAAGCCGGAGGGACAGTCACTGACGGACAGCACAGATCATATATCGGATTTGTGTGCTTTTAACATTTCTACGATTATATATTGGTGCTCACTGTATGCAGTTTATATGGATATAAAATCAAATCAAAAAATTAAATCAAATCAGGTTTATTGTCGTTTTGCTGTACATACACAGTAGCACAGGCAAGATGAGAGAGAGCGTTTCTTCAGGATTATTCAATCAGCAAGCTTTGCAGAATGCACGTCTGGGATAAAACATTTGTGGTCGCTGCCTCCTGAAGGGGGCGCTGCGTCCATGCACGCCGCCATCACGTTGAACATGGCGAACCTCTTCAGGTCCTGGTAGGTCTTCAGGGACAAAAAAGACACACATGATACTGTGACGACGGTGAAGCTGCAGATGTTGCCCAGAGCTAGCTGTCTGTCTGTCTGTCTGTCTGTCTGCTTGGAATAATGTCGTCCCCTCCAGCTGTATGTCCGTCTGGGATGTTGTCATGGAGCCATGTTTCAGTTAAAGCAACACGCACCAGTCTTTCAACTCTCTCAGCAAACGTAGCTCAACCAGCTTGCTGTTGAGGGGGGCGGATATTGGCGAGTTGGTCCTGCTGGTCTGGAGGGGTTAGCCTTTAGCCTTTAGTATGGATCCCGGCTGTCTTCCTCCTCCTTTGTTTACATTCGTACCGTTTGCGCTTCCTTCTCTCTCGGGTAACTGCCCTAGTCTCCAATCGGACTCCGTGTTGGTGCAGCATGTCCAAATCACAACCAAGTGCCACAATTCCAGCGCCGTTCACTGTCCTGACGCTCAACAAAGTCTCACGGCTGCAAGTTTTGCGTCTGGGATAGACAAGACACTCAAAACGTTCACTTTTGTTGTCTCCTGAAGGGGCCGCTGCGTCTAAGCGCGCCACCATCACAAAAAGTATTTAACTCTGAGATAAATGCCTTCTTATGCATTTTGTTTGCATCTGGGTAAAAAGGATGGTCCAACCTGAAGTTTCCTACATTAAAACTGGGGAACTGCATCCAGCAATTTCTGTAACTTTTAAAACCGACAAGCCGACGGGTACACCTATTTCCCTTCAGTTTTGAATTGCTATTGCATTAGTCGACTTTAATTGTGTTAAATTTTACAATGCATTGGGTTTTAAATGTGTCTACTCTGATTTTTAGTGTCTTGACTTGTGTTACTGTGGTGTGTAGGCTGGTTGATGTGATGCAAAAGTGTGTTTTAGGTGAAAGCGGTCTTTTATTATTACATTGTTCATTCAGTGTACTGTGTGAATGGGGTTCACACAAAATAACTGATACCAACTATTAGCCATCATGGAGACCAATAACCAATATTTGTGCCAGTGTGCGCTGCATATTTTTCACATTTTATTGTTGATTACAATGCTATTACTGTATGCAGTCCTGAATTATTCCAAAAGAAAGCTGAGGGAGGCGGCTATGTGCTGGCCATGCGGTGGGGCAGTTAACGAGATGTGCTTTTGCATAATTGACCGGTTTGTCTTCAGTGTTTTGCTTTTAAAGTTACTGTTGGAAAGCACAGCTCAACTTTGTTCTCAAGTTTTTTTTTTCATTTTGCTTTGTTATTCTCTCTCTCTCTCTCTCTCTCTCTTTTGAGTGTGATATGGGTCCATTTTTCTTTTTTAGAGTCTTTGAGGTACCATCAGGTGGTGGCAGTTATTTCTGCCCTCTGACTTTAAGGGGCAGTAATGAGTCTCATTCCAGCTTGCAACACGAGAAAGAAGTGAAGAAAAAGATGCTACCCTGAAAAAAAATTACTTTGGCACGGGACACAAAGTGATTGCTGCCTCGCCACTAACGTTACAGATAAATATCACGCATAAACAAACTTAATGAACATTAAATTAGCCATTTTAAATGCATCAAAGTGCTTTATGCTGAACATTTGTTTATCTTTTTTTTCTGCTAATCTGCCTACGCTAAACCCAAACATAACAAATTTAGATATTGTCAGTGGAATTAATGTTTAAACTATTGTTTTGTAGTGTTATCACTGGAACAGATAATGACTTTTATGGCAACTTCAGCATTTACATTCTGCCTTATTTTAACAAAAACTGTCTCTCATCGAGCTGATGATTTTGTGTGTGTGTGTGTTCTTTTTCCTTTGCGTCTCTTCTGCAAATATGGAGCATAGTGTTGATTGACTGTTTACTCATGCAGTATAATCAATCTCATAATGCTGTGGGCTGGACACTGAGCCAGACAACAAGCAGCGAGCATTCAGAGCGAGACAGCTGCATCAGCTTTCAGATTAGACAAACTATAGACTGCTGTAACAACAAAAAAAAAGCCTGATATGATGGGTCAGGTCGAGTGTGATGTGTGCATGTTCATCATTTCCACGACCACACAGTGGTCAGGATCAGCGTGTGGTAGCTCAGATTGTTTCCACAAGGAATTTGAGCTTTGATCCTTGAAAGTGGGCATGTTCTTTGGAGGTGTGTGTCACTACAGTTCCTCTGTGACCTTTAACCCTTTATGGGGCAAGTAAACCATATTGGGTAACTTCCTTGGGTGTTCCATATGTCCACCCGGTGCTTCTCCTTGAGGTTGAGGAACCACTTTGATTTAATTTTTATATTAGTGCCAATATCACTTCCTTATGAAAACTGTCACTAAACAAATGTTCAAACGCTTTGTTTATGGTTTGCATTGAACTCCACTTTGATTTATTTTTTGAGATTAGTGCCACTAATACCTCTACTCCAAGAATAATGTAGTTAGTAAATGAACTTGCCAAGCACTTTATAAATACTTCCTAAATGGGTTTTTTTTGCATATTGTTACTTTTTCTTTTATTTATTACAAATTCCATCCATCCATTATCTATACACCGCTTAATCCTCACTAGGGTCGTGGGGGGCTGGAGTCTATCCCAGCCGACTTAGGGTGAAGGCAGGGGACACCCTGGACAGGTCCTGGACAGTCCATCGCAGGGCCACACTTAGAGACAGACAACCAAGCACACTCACATTCACACCTACAGACAATTTAGAATCACCAATTAACCTCAACATGTTTTTGGACTGTGTGGGAGGAAGCCGGAGAACCCGGAGAGAACCCACGCTGCATGGGGAGAACATGCAAACTCCACGCAGAAAGATTCCGGTGCCCCCACCGGGACACGAACCGGCGACCTTCTTGCTGCGAGGCAGCAGTGCTACCAACTGCGCCACCTTGCAGCCCCTACAAATTCCTTCTTTTTTTTTTTTAAAAACTGTAGACTGGCAAGTTACCATATATGGTGAGTTTATTAATCTTGATTTGCAACATTTTTTTTTAAAACTCACCAAAGTAAAAAAAAAATATCTTAAAATATCCTTCAATAACACCTTCGGGTTGAAATTTTCATTTTCCAAATATTTCAAGGAGTGCCCTATAAAGGGAGGGGGAGCTCAACCGTTACAATGTGTATTTCTATACAGCACCTTTGGGTTTTTAATTATATGAGTGTATATGACCCGTTCTCTTGACTGTGTGTGATGAAGTCCTGAAGTAATTACATCTAGAACAGGTGCTATAGGTGGCGTATATGTCATCAAAGACCCCCCCACATTACTTTCTGCAATCATGGGGAAGATTGCACGTTCTGCAGGATAGATTTCATCGGCTTATCGTGTGTAAACATGCGTGAATACAATATGTTCCTTAAATGAAAATTGGTTCCCCATTTGAAAAGGAGCCACTGATTTGAATATGTTGATTAGCGCTGATTGCCTTTAGGTAGAGCTGACAATTTCTTCATCAAGAGGGACAAGCCATTATTGTTAGCTTCTCCTACATTTCACACAGGTGCCGCCAGTCAGATTGTTTGGCTTCAATCAACTGTTGTATAAATAAACATTTGCAGCTGTTTAATATGCAACAATTATTTAGAGCCCTTATTTCCATGCATTTGCATATAAGTGCTTAATCAAATAAGACTTTCCATCTCTGGTGGTGTTTCTAAATGACAGAGGCCTGCACTCAGTGAATGGGATCAAGGCTGTTCATGCACACTGCCCATTGAGCTGGAATGATTCAAAGCACATTACATCTGTCATACTTTGCGGAGCGCCCATCGCTCTAAACAGAGTGGAAAGATAATACAGTGAAGCCTATCACACGCCCCGTTGAAAATAATTAATCCAGGATACATGTGTTAGGAAACAGACAAGAGAGGTATTGCACAATAAACGGAGTGGAGCGCTCATTTGTTGTTTGGCAAATTTGTTACCTGACTCTGTGAGAGTGGGTGGTGTGTGTGCGTCTGCGTGTGCGCGATCTCTCGGATGTTAGCGTGTGTAGTTCACATCCGTGTTTGCGTGCCCACATATAGTCACACACAAGTCCTGTTTGTCACAGCTTGTCTTGTGTGTATGTCGTTTTTTTTGTGTGTGTGTCCACAACTTGCATTTGTCCCTCACGCCTGTGTGGTGTTTGGTGCTTGTGACTCCCGGGAGTCCACCGGATGCTCCAAAATAGAGCACAGACAGGTGTGACATATTAGAAATTTGGTTTCGACTTGCATAAACAGACCACTAAACAATGAATATCCATCCATAACAAATAGCACAACGCAGAGAGAGAGAGAGAGAGGGGGGTGAGTGAGGGAGATTGAGAGCGAAGAGGATGGAACAGGGGGGGAAAAAAAGGATTTTTCCATTTCAACGGATCAACGACTTTCCAATTTTAACACAATTCTCATTTGGAATTCAGACCAGAATGCAGCAAGATATTAATTTGGGGAAATCAACAGAGAAATTGGGTCACCTGTGAGCTATTCATTTCATGCAGCCAAAACAAATAAGCAATTTAAAAGGGAGAGGGAGAGAGAGGGCGAGAAGAGGAAGAGAATAAAAAAAGAAAATGATGTAAGTGCAGAGATATAATGAAAGAGGGGAGGAGAAGAGAAGGAAAAGTTGGTTCAGTGTATAAGTAGGAAGATTTGTCCGACTGATGTAGAGGCTGATGGAGATAGGGGAAGGGGAAGGTTGTTCTGAGAGAGATTGAGTTTGGAGCCTAATAAAAATTGGCAGACAGTGAGTTTGCATTCACTGCAACGCATAAACACAGAATGTAAAGTAACGGCGGCAGCATGTGGCTCAATCAGACTTTAAAGAGGAGAGCAGAGGTCAGGGTCACGGGTCCATTTAGCTCATTTAGGCTGAGAGTAATTGCCTTTTTTTGCGGACATACTCGCACAGACGAGCAGTTCCAAGCAAGCCGACGCGCTCGCACATACGGTGGAGTTTTGAATAGATTATGCGAAGCAGATGCAGCCTGGCAGATGTGAGGGAGTCAAGTGCGACAACTAATACGAGTTCAAATGCTGTTGGTTATGCAGGTTAATGCGGTATCGACTGGTGTCCGGAGAAGTGAGGGTGGAGTTCACAGGAGAGAAAGTGAAAGCAAAGAACATCTGGAAAACGATTTGGATTTTGTTTGTGAGCGTGCAAAAGAAAATTTGGTGTTTCATTAATCATCTTTCTCCCTCTTCTCCCCTCTGCAGGACAGTCCATTGATCCTCCAGTCGGACAGAAATGTGACCGTCAATGCTAGGAACGATCAGGGACAACTGACCGGTCAGCTAACCGTCGGTAAGACGCACACACCGCGCAAAGACGAGCCCGCACATCGGCAGGAAGCGCTTCCTTTTCGAAACAACCATTTCTCTAAGACAGTTACATATATTGCTTTGTTTGTGCTTGAATTCCTAAATGCATTTCACCTCTTTCTGTTTACCAAACTAAATGCTATCTGTTTCCATTAGTGCATCTCACTGAGGCTGACAGCCGTGTTGTTTTCTTGACTAAATCATTTTTCCCGGCTCTTATTGGATTAGTGAGGGCCCAGTGTCCTCGAGAAGACGGCATCCGAAGGACATGCGATGTATATGACTTTCCATATTTTAGAGGGCTCGGTAGACGTTTAAATGAAAAGCGGTTTGAACAAAGAAGATGTTGCGTGCCTAGTAAAAAAAAAAAAAAAATTACAGTAAACAACATGACTTTATGAGTTTTCTACAATTTGCGGCTGAGCAATGCAGGGAGATCACAGTCAGCGTGATGTGCTGAAGTGTTCAGGATAAGCGTTTAGCAGCAGTGTTCTCAACAAGTTTCAAAGTTTTGAATAAGTAAGGTGGCAAGAGTCAAAAGAGTGGGAAGAAGAAAATTACAAAAGAAAATACAAATCTGAAGGGAAATTATGCGTCAAAATGAGTGTCAAAGTTTCAGTAATCGAAAGCATTTGGCCTCTGGTTATAGAGCTGATTACCAAACAACAGAAACAAGAGTTTCATTCGTTGTGGTGCTGATGAGGAACATCAAAATAGTGAATGAAGCTCAGTCCTGGGAATTTCAGTTTGAGCGGCGTTAGTTTGAAATGGGTTCTTTAGTCGACCATTTGGGTCTACGATTTAATGCACTTTACTGGAGATGGAAACACCTTTTCTGAACAAGTTCTGATGTAGCAAACATTTAAGTCACATGACTGATCTGCTTCTGTTGTGGTAGACAGCATGAAGCATGTCCAATACTAGCAAAGACATACTGCAGAGGCTGATTGTTGGAGTGGCTGCAGGTGATTGGAGGTAAAGGTGATGATGGAAATAGCACAGAGGCCTAATTCAGGTCCTAATTTCACTTGTGTCTTCTTTGCAAAACTGCTAAAGCTCTGTCAGGTTGCACTGGAGTCATTAGTGAACAGCCCATTTAAATTCCAGCCACAAATTCACAATTGGATTAAGGTCTGAATTATCCATTTCAAAACATTCATCTTTTTTGTCATTGAACCATTTCGATGAAGTTTTAACTAAATGCTTTAAGTCATCGTCTCACTGGGAAACAACATCCATCCATCCATTATCTATACACCGCTTAATCCTCACTAGGATCGCGGGGGGGCTGGAGTCTATCCCAGCTGACTCAGGGCGAAGGCAGGAGACACCTGGACAGGTCACCAGTCTATCACAGGGCTACACTGAGAGACAGACAACCAAGCACACTCACATTCACACCTACGGACAATTTAGAATCACCAATTAACCTCAACATGTTGTTGGACTGTGTGGGAGGAAGCCAGAGAACCCAGAGAGAACCCACGCTGCACGGGGAGAACATGCAAACTCCATGCAGAAAGATTCCGGTGCCCCGACCGGGACACGAACCGGCAAACTTCTTGCTGCGAGGCAACATTGCTACCAACTGTGCCACCCTGCAGCCCCGGAAAACAACATCTACTCCTAAATGACAAACTACATCAGGTTGTCCTCCAGGATTTTGCTATATTTTTACCCTCCACCCAAACAAGCCTTCCAGGGCCTGCTGCCAAAACTCCACATCATGATGCTGCCACCACCGTGCTTCATGGTGGGGATAGAGTGTCTGCAGTGTTTGGTGTCCATCAAACATAGCGTCTAGCCTGGTGGCCAAAAGGCTCCGTTATGAGTTTCATCACACCAAAGCACCCTCTTCCAGTCGACTTCAGAGTCTCTCACATGCCTTCTAGTGAACTTTAGTCAAGCTTTAACATGAATTCTTTTTCAACTGTGGCTTTCTCTTTGCCACTCCCCCATAAAGCTTTGAATGGTGAAGACCCCCAGGCAAGTATGCGTCTCTCCCATCTCAGCTGCTGAAACTTGTGACTCCTGCAGAGGAGTCATATGTGTTGGCAGCCCTTCCTCACTCGTCTCTTTCTTGCACAGTCACTCAGTTTTTAAAGGATGGCCCGCTCAAGGCAAATTTCGGCATTTCCCATATTCCCCCTCATTTCTTCATGATGATTTAACTGTATTCCAAGGGTTGTTCAGTTCCTCAGAATTCTTCCTGTATCTGTCTGCCGACTTCTACTTTGCGGTGTCCATTTTACTGAATTGCTTCGAGTATTTATTTGTCTTCATGGTTTAGCTGTAGCCAGGATTACTGATGTACCAGTGACTGGACCTCCCAGATAAAGGTATCTTTATACAATCACAAAAACTGTGACTGATTGCACTAACTGGCTGCAGTTGTGTGGAATTGGTTGAGTAACTTTAATGAGGGTGAATACTTGTTTTACAATTTCAGTTTTTAATTAACAGACATGACTTTGTAGACCTCTGTTTTCATTTGACAAGAAAGAGGTTTTATTTTTCTAAATTCTTGTCAAAAAAAAAGCCAAATTACATTGAACACAATTCAGTGTTATGAAGCAAAAAAGAGGGAAACCTCCCATGGGGTGAGTACTTTTTCATAACCGCTGTGCTTGAAGCAGAGAGGTGGTGTTATTACTTTGTGGTGTTAGTTACAAAGAGAAAGAGCTCGTGACAGAAGCAGCTAGATTATGGTCAAAGCTTGTTGGAAAAAAAATCTTACATTGCATTCACATGTTGTTGGGAGGGCTACAAGGTGATGCAGTTGGTAGCACTGTTACCTCGCAGCAAGAAGGTCGCCGGTTTGCGTCCCAGTGGTGGCACCGGAATCCCTCTGGAGTTTGCATGTTCTCCCCGTGCAGTGTGGGTTCTCTCCGGGTTCTCCGGCTTCCTCCCACACAGTCCAAAAACATGTTGAGGTTAATTGGTGATTCTAAATTGTCCGTAGGTGTGAATGTGAGTGTGCTTGGTTGTCTGTCTCTAAGTGTAGCCCTGTGATTGACTGGTGACCTGTCCAGGGTGTCCCCTGCCTTCACCCTGAGTCAGCGGGGATAGACTCCAGCCCCCCGCGACCCTAGTGAGGATTAAGCGGTGTATAGATAATGGATGGATGGATGTTGTTGGGAATTTTTATCATTTATTTTTTCATCTCATGTTTCCAAAAATCCTGTTGTCATCAGTCGTCACTGGAACAAAGAGAGAAGATGAAGCCTTCTTAGATCTTACACGAAGGACAGGCGACAGTTTCTTCCAGTAACCTCAGAAAATGAGCAGAAAATGACATGCATTAACTTTATGAAACCAATAGCAGAAATTACAGAGAAGAAGAGCGCCCTAACAACATCTTTATGAAAAAGCTAGTAAAATATTCACAACTTCAAATAAAGGATGTCTGCAAATGTGGCATTCGCTACTGATTTAGTCTGACTTACTCGATGTAGATTGCACGTTTAGGCCATGCATCTCAAGCAGCCTTCCTGTTCCCCTCTGCTGTATATGTGTTACAAAATAAGAAACAAATAAAACAAGCTCCCATTTAGCAACCTACCTCACTGAAAACATTGTACCAGAGGTTTGCATGCAATAAAACAGCTCTGCTCACATGGTAATTATCCATCTTAAGCAACAATGATTATCAGTTGTCTTATCACACTAACCTTTACAGATATTGATGTTACATTTTCTCCTCAGAAAGACCAGGCTCTCTGGTACCGAGCACCAATAATAAAAGAAATAAAAATAACTCCGCAATTTTATGTTGCTTTCACTTTTTTAATGGAAAAATCCAACATGTTTGAAATCCCTGCTGCTTAGCTACTGTTTTATCTCGCAGTGCTTTTGTCACATAACTGCCCAGTGCTTTCATTATGTCAGTAGGCATTTGCAGTTTTCCATTATGTTTTGTGTCATGGTCATTTTAATGTTTGGCCTGTAGTGAATTCAGAGTGACTTTACCCTTCCTCTACCCTCTAAAATAAGTAGAGAAGTAACCCTCTTCTTTTCTTTTCTTTTGTCTGTAATCAGATCTGTTTTGTTTGGATGGAACTGCAGATGAGATCTTATTGCTTATTGATGCTGTCAGAAACACTTTCAGATTTAGCATATGAGTGGAGCAGCCAGAAAATGCTGGGAGTGTGTGAATGACTAATGAAACATGTGGTTGCATTTGGAAATGAATCACGACTTCTCTCTCACTTTGTGTTGTGTATGGGTTTTTTTTTTTTTTCCTACGTCTTGCTAAAAACATTTGCAAAATTAGGATTAATCGAGTGCTTCACACCTGACAAGTTGAATACTAAAGGGACAGTAATTCATGTCATGAAAGTTAAAGGAATTAGCAAAAAAGTATTTAAAAAAACAAATCATTTATCATCATGGAAGGATGAATTGGACTATCCCTGATGTATTTGTCGTGACATAAACTCGGAGCATGGACAACACACTCGGGTTGCCATTTATAGATTAGAATGTTAAATGAACAAACTACTTTTGCTTAGTTTTGTCCCCACTTGAAGCACATTTACCTAGACATAACTGTGAGTTGTTTGGTGGTGACGTCAGGATGCAGGGAAAAAAAAATCGTTGCCTGGTAGCATTTACAACCTGACAGGTGACATGAATGGTATTTTCAGGTAGAAGGCTCCTATCCAAAGTCTTCCATTTGATGTGAATGCAGCATATAGATATTCATCTCCTGTAGGCTGGCCGGGCACTTCTAGTGTCTTTATACACACACACACTTTCCCTTTCTGACACTTTGAAGGTTTGAAATCCCTGACAGCTCACCTCCTGCTGTTAAAACTCCCTAAAGCTGCTTTCCTCACCAAGAAAAGCACTTTAATGCGTATGTGTGTCTGAATGAGTGTGCGTCTGCGTGCCTATCTTGCAGTCAGCAGAATCAGACTGTTTTAAGACTAGACAGCCTCCAGCCAACCCAGTCAGGCTGCTACAGGATGGCATAAAGAAGACTGCGCGACCTGGCTTGTTGGGTCTGACGTACGCTTGCTTTTGGACAGAGTCGTACACCGGCAGCTGCACACCTTTGAACTTATACTTGCACAGAAACACAAATTACACCCAAGCTTTGACTCCCTTGCTCACATTTTCGTCCAGCTAAAGGGAGCAGCCACATCGTAGATTCTTTAGATGTCCATCGATAGCCCACTTGCATGAAACGGCGCAGAATGAATCCTCTCGAAGAAGTTCTTCCGTTGGTTTCCTCCTGCTGCTGCCTCCTGTTGCCTGTGTGCTGATTCTTTACTTTACTCAGAAACACACACACACTTTCTCTCTTCACTACCCTCACGGGAACGCTCACAAAATCCTCAAAATAAGGCGGTTATTCCTCCTTGCAAGACACTCGCCACATCGGAAGCAGAAAAGTTCCACCTCAGTGAACTCCTTATTAGTATTCATCACCGGAGCCCCACCAGAGGAGCAGTTCGCTTTAGCTTATACAAGAGGTACAGGACCATCACGGCCAGCGGTATGGAAAAGGTGAAATGCCAACAAACCTTTGGACGAGCGCATCGATGCAGAATACTGGTGCACCGACAGCTCGTTGCATATTGGATGGTAAAACGGGCGCTAATTTGAGCTGCGCAAGAGAAGACGAGGCAGAAAAAGACTCCGGCGCTGTGGTAAATTCAGCGATTCTGCATAATGAAAAGTGCTCAGATACTTAAGTATTTTATAAGGTCAGTGTGATTATTGATCAGCATCACTTATTATGTTCGAGTCACTAAAACACCACCAGCTCTTTCTCACTCTCCACTGCAACTATAACTTATTTAGCGAGTTTTGACACTTTTTTTTTCTCCATCAATCGAAAATGAGACATACTGTGGAGAACACCTCCGTCTACCTTTCCCTCGCGTCCTCCTGAGAGCTCATCGTTGGACAGAAAAGGTTCGAGTACATGACTTGGCCTTGGGCTTCTCACCCCGGTTTTTATTGCTCTCTTTCTCCCACCCCCCCTTCTCTCTTCCTCTGTGTTGCTGTCAGCTCGTTAATGTGAGTGAGAACCTGTCATCTTTGTCTTCTGAATGGCCCACCATAAAGATGATGAGTGAACTTGGAGTTTTGAAGCCATAGCCTTTCACCCGCCTAGGTGATGATGTCCCGGCATTAGAGGCAGCGCGGCGGTGTCTAGACGACATCTGCTGCATGAAAACAACGACGTGCGGCGTGATTCATTGGGCAAACTTGAAAGAGTGTAAAGTGCTTAAGTAACAGGGTATAAAAAAAAAGGCAAGTCAGACAGCTTGTACTTTTATAGATGTTTATTACTAAAGCAAACCTTTTAATTAGGTCATAACACACAAAAAAAAGATTGCATAATCCCAACTAATTTTTGGATTTGGGGACTTCCTCTGTGTTCCAGGTGATCTGTTGATAAGACTTTAAATCTAAGCACAAGGAATACCACAAAGCATCATATCGACTGGCCAGCTCACTTATTGTCCACTTTTTATTTCCCATTTCCAATCTCTTT
>NW_007578035.1:468006-471828 GCF_000690725.1 Stegastes partitus
CAGCTGCCACAGTGCATTTTGAGCAGAGAGAAGGCAGGTGCGTATCATTTCCTCATATCTGAACCCAACTGTCGACTCCCTCGTTAAGTTTAGCATTAATCATTTGCAAGTGTAAATAACATCAATTTAGATTCAGTCATACCGGTCTGTGATCGTCTGTTGTTTGGCAAGCGGCCACATGCACCACTGTTTTTAATGGCAGCTATTAGATTAATCAAAAATGATTAAGCGAGCAAAATGAATTCCTACAACCTATAGCGACCTTCTGAAATCTGAACACCAGAAGATGTAATATTTTGATTTATATCCATTTGTATATGCTTAATTATAACGGTAAATAAATCATACATAGTTAATGTTGTGAGATTAATTAGCTTAAAATACCGGGAGACCCGCCTGTATTTAAACCGCTGTGATCAGAACTACAAAAAACACAAATAATCTAGAATGATGCGTCTTTTCACTCAGTCAACCTCGAGGAGAATGAAGTCACTGACTGGAGAGAGAGAGCACATTAAACAACAGGCTGAAGTTTTAGTCCTGAAGCAGCGAGAGCACTTTCTTGTTTCCAACGTTGTTTTTGCTAAAAAGAAAAAAGGTTCAGTGAGAGATTTGTGGGGAAAGCTGAGACTGCTGAAGACAGCGAGAGGGTCGCTCACTCTCACCTGCCATAAAGTTACATGAAGTCACTTTTAAAGTTAAAGGCTAACCTTAAAAGTGACATTCAGCCCCAGACCTTTCTACCTTTTCATCGCTCATTCAACACACACATCCCTCTGTCTGCCCTTTCCCTTCCCCGTCCTCTGCGCTCCCTCTCGAATTCTCTCTTTCTCTATTCCATTGTGTCACTTTTTACCTTTCACTCCCCCCTTCTTTTTTTTTTTTTTTTTTTTTAGATCACGCATGAACCTCATCTCATATTAAGCCGATTAATTCCCCGCTGACCTTGTTACCTTCTCCTAAACTCGGGCCTACATTTAGCACTTCATTATCTTTACCTCCTTACACTAATTATGTTCCCTTTTATCTCGGTGGAATCGCTCACCTCGTCTCCCTGGCATTTGGCTGATGTAGCTCAAAACGTGGCTTATCAAAGCAGCGAAATTAGGAGGACTGAAAGGCAAAAGGCCGTAAAGAATAGTAATGATTAATAACGATTTGTGCTAAAAGTGCTCGTTTTCCCAATAGGAAATCTAATTCTTTAATGCATTGTTGGACTTATTGTTGAGTTTTGGATTTATAGCTGTAGAAATGTAAAAAAAAAAAAAATATAGGGAATTTAATCACGTTCTGATTGGACTCACTCTCAGCAACATGGCTTTGCCGTAGCAGTTAAACAGTTGAATGTCTGCTAAAATTGGTTTCTGATTAGCGTGCGGAGTGAGAACTTGCAAAGCCTTGCATAAAATTCAATTGTTCCATTACACACAGTCTAATTATAAATCTAAATCTTTGCAAATCCCCCTCTGAGAAACAAATGATGTACATAACAGTCATATTTAGCAGAGATCATATTTTCAGCTGAAGTGAGATCTTTCTGGCTCGACTGGTTGAGAAAATCAGAGATGCTAAGTAGTCTGATTCCATACGTTTCTTCCTCAACAAACCAGCCAAGTTCAGACAGCACGTCTTCCTCATTTTACGCTGCGGCTTGAAGATCAAATCAATGGTTATAATGAGGCAATTAAAAATACATAGAGCTGTGCATTAACAAACTGGAATACACTTAAGGGACCATCAGGAACCCAATAAAGCCAAGGATTCACTGGCATTGTTGTCATTTATCCTTTTGATTGCGCTTTAATTGCAGGAAGGCTAATTGTCTGCATACAGTTTGGGCCGCAATATGGCAAATATTGTTTTTGTCACTTGCTCATATGTGTTTGGATGTATTGCTCCAAGGAGGAGAATTAATGGCCCATATGAAGTCATCCTTCTGCACCAGTGAGCTATGGGCCTCATGCTGTTTGCTGGTGGTTGGACACATAATAAAACGACAGACAAATAGTACTGTAAGCATGCGAGCGCTCTCCTTGCCTCCGGCATTGCAGGGATTTTTAATAAAGAATGTCTAGAATAGATTGTAATGTTTTTTTTTATTATCATTATTATCATATTACAGTAGAGGCATTTTTGTGATTTAATAAAGCAGCTTAGTAATCAAGCCAGAACTGTTTGGCAGATGCCCATCATTGGTAGTCCTCGCACAGTCCTTCTGTTGGCTCAATCTATCACACATTGTTAACACAAAATGAAGTCAAAATTGTAGATATACACTAAATAAAGACTTCAAATACCTTACGGTGCCTGTTTTTGTTCTTTAGATGTTGTCTGGGGGCGTTGTTTTGAATTGTCTAGTATTTTTTTAATGCGATAGTTTGTCGTGCTGTTTTATTGGAATGCGTTATATTATAGCTTTTATTTTGTCCATTCCCTGCAGCTGTATTGCATTACGGCCACTGTAAACTGCTCCCTCCAATAATGTATGCTTTGAACAGAACATTGTAAAAGCTACAAGATTATTTTATGTTTATGTTTTGGCGGTGGGGGGGGGTTATACAACCGTGAACAATAACCCTCTGCTTTTTGTGTGTGTGTGTTTAATAATAGGACATTAAAATAGCAGGAAAATGCTGCTTGGTGACACAAGTCAAACAAGAGCTGCGCCTTCAGGCAATAAGGAAAACTTTATGTGTTTATGAGCTTGGAATGTAATAATTGCGAGGATAGCAGGATATGCCCGTTTATTGTTTGACATAAAGCGGCCATATACTGTCAGTATTTCTTATCACGCAGCTTTACATCCGCACAAAATAACTGTGTCAGGAACAGTGTTTGAGTAATGTAGCTGCTGTCAGTGCAGTTTTTACAATTTGCAGCCATTTAAGTTTTAAATATACGTGTTCCGGCTTGGTCCAGTCGGTATTGTGATGGTACTGGGTAACTTCCATACATGCTCACACTTGATCATCTAAACAAACCAACACTGGTACAAACTGACAAAATGTTTTTTTTTGGCAAAGGACACATTAATAATATTGAATAGCAGCTTCTTCTTCTGCATTGTTTAAAAAAGAACATGAATAATGCAGCGTGCACCGTGGATGAAAAATCTGCCACAAGGTCAGAACAATGACTCACGCTTCCTTTCGGCATGTTTGTAAACCAAGCATTTATAACTGTGTGCACCACTTCACCCCCTTAGGCATTATTGATATGTTACGTTTACATTCTAGGCACCGGGCTGGTTCTGTTATCCAGGGGGGGGGTTTGAGTAAGTGGTGGAATATGTTAACATTTGTAAATCTTTGTAATTGTAAGTTGCTGAGTAATAAAAGAGCGCGAGAAACATTCTGCAGTTAGTTAAGTCAGACGTCTCCTGTATGCTCCGCAGAAGCCATTTACTGTGAGCTGCCTAAAAGCAGGTACTCTAAGTTGGCACGAGGCCTTTATTGCAAATGTAAAAGGTCAATTAATAAAATGTCTCAGTTAAGGCTCACTAAGTCATATTTAAATGCAAGATTATTATCTCCTGCAGCTAGTATTTGCCATGACTCCAGGATATTAATGTAATTATGTTCACAGAGGCATGTAAGTCACTAAAAAGCCATAAAGATCTGATATACTCGAGGCCATTAGTTCTTCAACTTTTTCAACAAGGGAAATAAGTCCAGATTGTCTAACATGCATGTGATCGGGACACCAGTGATATCACAAGATGACTGCAGTAGGTCTGGTCTCACAAAAGCTGAATGCAATGAGTGACGTGGCTGCCAAACTGTCAAAGATGCCAACCCAACATCCATTTATTTATCCATTTGT
>NW_007578035.1:472753-482644 GCF_000690725.1 Stegastes partitus
GGTGCTAGAAGTCACACAGTTAGTGAAATGGGGATCATCTGAGTGCAGTGAATGTGTCTTACGTGATTGCAGTATAAAGACACCTGTATCTGGAAGATCAAGTCACTGGTGAATCAATACTCCCGGCTATAATTACACCATGAAAGCAAAAGAACACCGCGAGCAACTCTGTGAAAAGGTTATTGAAAAGCAAAAGTCAAAGGATGGATACAAGAAAAATTCCAAGTGTAAATCACTCGGAGTACCATTAAATCCATCATTAAGAAATAGAAAGACTGTGGCACATGCTGAACTCTGCCTGGAGCAGGTCATATCCAAAAGCTGTGCAAGGATTAGACTAGTGAGGGCAGCCACCAAGACGCCTATGAACCCTCGGCAAGAGTCACAAGCTTCAGCAGCTCTGATGGGAGATGTGTATACAGCACTTGTTGTGCAACTTGTTCACCTGTAAAGCTTTATGGTAGAGTGGCAAAGAGAAAGTCACTGTTGAAAACAACTCGGAGTTCGCCAGAAGCCAGGTGGGAGACTCTGAAGTCAACCGATGGACAGCTAAACCCTGAACATTATCGCTAATGCACCATCACCACTGTGAAGCACGGTGGTGGCAGCATCATTATGAGGGAACTGTAAAGGTAGAGGGTGGAATTTATGCAAAAAAAAAAAAACGATAGGGGAACTACGTACTTCATCTAGTCAAGGCTGGCAGGGTGCAGGAGTCTATCCCAGCTCATTTCATACATGGTTGTTATTAAAATATTGGTTACAGATGTCTTAAATCTGAACACTGTCACCACACAGGCCTTATCCTGGGCTTAACTATTTACAATTAAGCAGCATGACAGTAATGAAACAGTTAGTGTCCTGTGAAGTACACGTAACGTCAAGTTTATCAGTTTCACACAAGCTGATTTATTTATTTTTTTCTTCCCCACTCAAACCCTCACCAGGCTAAAATCCAATATACATATGGGCTTTTAAAGTCAGTAGAAAAGGCTTCTTAAGTGCATTATTCATAGACTTGAACCCAAGATGACACAATTTGAAAGTGAGCCCTGCAAAAACCTGAGCTACATGTAATAGCAGAATTGAGCAGCATGAAGGTCATCCCCACCTGTCTCTGTGTGCATTGGTGGTCTCTGATTATACCGAATTGCTTTTCAGTTTAATATTTTGTTCTTTGTGCTATATATCTAACATGTCGTGCTCTTTGGCTCTGAAAATCCCTGCTCTCGCGTCACATCTCAATATCAGATAATTTGTTTCATGTCTCGTGTGTGTGTTGGAAAATCATGAGGACAGTTTAGAAAATTCTTGATACACAGAGTACTCTGAAAGTGGTATGCATGCATACATGCATGATGTTGCTAATGTTCATCATCACTGTCTGGAGAAAGGAAGAACACAAAATGAGGAAAATAAAAGGAACAATAAGATTCCTTGAATTGTATTTATGAGATGCATCATACAAGACTGATTTGAGTCACATTAACTATTTTCTTAAAGGAAAATCTTAATCCTTAGCTGAGTTTAAGGGGTGAAAATAATTCAGTTTTGCTTACTGAAGGATATTTTCTGTCTTCACTGAAACTGTGCTTCTGGTATTATCAACTGTACAGCCGTGCTTAGACTGACAGGAGACGTTTGTGGCTTTAAATTCCACAGGAATATGCATAGCTGTGAGGTACAACCTTTGCATCTCTTTTCATCAGCACTTCCAACATTTCATCTTCCCTCCATCCCATCCCTGACACCGCAGATCGTGTTGATTAATGCAGATAACAAATGGCACTCATTTATCTCTCCCTCTGTCTCTTTCTCTCCTCCCTCACTATATTAATGACTGTAATCAACTCAAAATAAATAATTTGTGTCCCTCAGTGCATGAATCTCCACCTCCCACCTGTGGCAAATTCAAAAGTTGAATTAAAAAAGTGCTTTGCAGGGCAGTTTGGGGTTTTTTTTTTTCTTCCTCCCATTCTCCCCGGTATATCCCTCTGCTCCTTTTCACATCTCTTTCCTCATTTATCATTGTCGGTTTGTTTTAAGATGTCTGAAAAACACCTTGAAGAGATTAAAGGTGTGCTGTGGCGCAGCGAGGGCTTGTCTCTCTCTTTGACTGCTAGGAACACTTCAATGTGATGTGGTGACCCTCTTGTTTCCTGCTGTTGCATCATGGTCATGTTGCATGCTGTTTACTTTCAAAGGGCCACAATGATACAGTTGCCTTGTCTTTTGCCGCCCTTCTCTCCTTCTTTTATTCTCTCGTTCCTCGAACGGCGTCGCGTAGTTTCAAAGTTACAGTGGCTGACTTTCAGCTCCAGTTACCACGACCCAACAAACAATGTTTTTCTGCTGACCGAAGCCCCTTTAAATATATTGAATAAAGGTGCAACCCTAACTGAAAGCTTTAGGTGGTTAGAAAATTGTTCCGTGGTTATTTTGCGAAGTATTTTGACAAATGTTTGAATTCAGTAGAGTTCATCCTAAATTTTAAAACAATAAAAAGTATGCAGAGGAATGTAGAGCTGAGTTTCAGTCATTCAAGGCATATCCATCCATCCATCCATCCATCCATCCATTATCTATACTCACTATGATCGCAGGGGGGCTGGAGTGAAGGCATGGGACACCCTGGACAGGTCACCAGTCCATCACAGGGCTACACTTAGAGACAGACAACCAAGCACACTCACATTCACACCTACAGACAATTTAGAATCACCAATTAACCTCAACATGTTTTTGAACCTTGTGGGAGGAAGAACCCGGAGAGAACCCACGCTGCACAGGGAGAACATGGAGACTCCATGCAGAAAGAATGAGAAAGATCCCCATTCAAAGCATATGATGTAGATAAATGTAAACAGTAGTAAAATCACCAAAACATACAAAGAGACATGGATACGTTTTGCATTCATACATTTCCTCCCACTCTAGTTTCATTACCTTATGTTAGCAATTTTAAATGGTTTGTCATAAACTGTTGTGCAGGAAGTAGGGGATATAAATATAAGATTTTGGCAGAGTCACTGTAAAACTGAAAAAAAAACGTGCAGTTTTATTATTGTACATTCATGTTTACTTGTGAAAGTGGCTTCTTTACCTTTAGACCTGTAATGTTCGCATGAAAATGTATTCAGAATCAAATAGGGCACCGTAAAATCAGGCAGAAATAGGCTTGAAACAGCTACTGCAGGATGGATTAATTCAGTGCTGAAGTACTTCTGCTTTAGAACGGAGGTTTGCTGAGTGGTTGAGGTTATGGGCCATTTTCTCTCTTTTTGTGTGTGTGTGATGTCTTTTCAACCAAAACTCGCATACAAAGCTGTACTTAGGTTTATGAACATCCCTGAAGCTTTAGTTAGCAGTGGCCTTGTGTTGGACTCCATTATATTTCTATTAAACTTTACAAATTTGGAGAAAAATTAGAATCAGCTCTGAATGTAACACAGATCAACACACTGCAAGCTAGAGTTTGCTTTTACAGCTTTCAGGGTCAGCACAAGCGAACGTTACAAGCTTCGTTATGTTTTATTTATCGCAGGGCTGTTTTATGCTGTTTTGCATTTGACTGTGCCGTATTTTGATACCTCAAGTGTATGCACGATCAGAGTTTGTAAGCAGCTTATAAATGACAAAACTAAAATACACATCTCAACAAATTTATTGAAGATAGAATGCACAATCATAAGAAAAATAAGGTCAAACTCCATTCAAGGGAATGAAAAGCAGATATATTCTGGCATTCTGAAGTGTCATTAGGTGAAAAAGATAATGTGATGCGCTACTCAGCTGAAGAGCACTAACATTCATAATCAGATAGGACTTAAGTGACAGGAAATGCCAGCAAAGACACTTTGAGGGAGCTGCAGTATGGCTAATCAAGTGATCGCTGATGCATAAAACGAGTCCCAGAGAGAAGCATGATAAATACAAGCATTTATAAAAAAAGATTGTACTGCAACAAGTATTCTGTACCCCAATTCCACAGAGAAATCCTATACTTTGTGGGATTTCATTACATATAATTGGACTGCTCAAAAACAAACAAACAAGCAAAAAAAAAAGTATATAAAACCACAACCTCCCTGGCGTAATTGAGACTATATGTCAAACCTCGCTCTCCTCCCGCAGGAAAAAAGGCAGCCAGCTCTCATCAAAGGGTGCAATATTCTGTGAGCTGATTTTAGTTCTGCTTGAGCTGCCCTTTATCAGGACTTTTGTGGCGTAGCTGCAATGCAAAGTAAACACCAACTGAGATATTTGGGTTTACCAACCACCCAGACTTCAGTTTTTTGTTTTTTTTTAAATTCCAACCAATGCAGGATCCAAGAAACTTTGCTTGACTTGCATCTCTGTTTCAGAGGGGCTTCCTTTCTCCTTCACTGACATTATTAAAGAGATACCATTTGGGAGGGAAATGATGAGAAAGGAAGGGTCTCATCTTTCAGCAAAGTCACAGCTCCAGTCCTAAACAAGATCTTCCAGGGTACATTAAAGTCACTCACTGATCTTGGCTGAAACATATGATACAATTCACAATATATGGGAAAATAATGAGTAAAGGGTGCGTCCTATTAGCTGCATGTTAAATGTGATTAGGCAGCAGTTATAATTGCTTGTGATGGAGTTGATCTATTGCCCTCATTCCATTGGTCAGACTCACAAATGCTAACATAGGGCTAAATTTCTTAAGTATTATTTCCAACAAGATGACAGAAAAAAAGGTTTTGGTCAACGTTTGATGAAATATTTTTTTACACATGTGGCATGTGTTGCCTAATGTGGCTTGCACAAATCCCCCCCGTAGGAAAATTTCCCCACACAGAACTCACAAAAGAGCCCACTGGGCTTTTGAATATTCATTAAATTTGACATTCCAGACAGGAGGGAAACTGACAAGCATATCAGCCTGACTCACTCAACAGAATGTTCATCTTAATCCACTGATAAGCCGTGCCGTGTTTGAATAACTAATCGGGAAGTTTAGTGAATAAAATTCAGTCAAAGGCGCAATTATTTACCTGACACAGAAAGGTAATTCGTGTTGTTTGTTCATTTTAGCTGTAAATGGGAAACACAAGGACAAACATAGGCTTTTTTTTTTTTCCCCTCCAGTATTCACACTATTCATGTTGTACATTTCAGGTGAAACGAACCGCTCTGTCTAATGCACAAAGAATGCAGCATGTTCTTTTATTTTCTGAGCTCCTGTATGGCGCGTAATGGCCGCGGTCTGCTCGGTCTGGTTCGATGCTCTTTGTTTGTTCACAAACACTCAAATATGCACATGCACAATTCAGTCGTTTGCATACATGAATAAAGAATCTCGCTTGTGGTCACATCACTAAGGAGGGTAGTTAATTTGGCGAGTGTGTTTGTACGGTTGTGTGCGAGTTGATGATCACTGGAGCGTGGCCAATGGGAGGCTTAATGTCAATATAATCTGAGTTTGCGGCGAGCGGTAAGTTGGCACAAATTTCTAAAAAATTGTAGTTTACTTTCAAGAAAGGAGAAACTGATGAAGTCTGTATGGTTTTGGTAGATTTGGTTTCAGGAGACCCTTTGGTGTTGTAGACTATACATGCATGTTTGTTTGTTGCAGAGAGAGTTTAACATATATCTGTGAGCTATAATAAATGTGGGAACAGTGACACATAGGACCTTGAACCTACTGTTAATTCATGTCTGAGAAGATTCACATACATGCATAAAATATTTCATCCTTCTTCTATTTATAGACACAGTGGACACGGAACAGACGTCAGAGAAATAAGTCCTATAATATCTTATAGTGCTTCATAAATGGTATTAAGGTATACATGTTGAACAATACTAATCTCAGTAACAGACCAGATTTTTGATAACAGCACATCATGAAAACATAATTCGCATAAATCTTCATAAGCAAATCATTTATCTAAAACCTAATAGACGGCTTTGGAGTTGCACACACCCTGCAGTTACCCACTCCAGTCTGTGACAGTGTAATCACATAGCCGCAAAGTGGTTAATTAAATGCGATTTCATCCTATTTTCTAAACACTGTTTTCATATATGACTGCAACAGTTATCCGTACGTATACCCCCACATAGCAGATCAGTTTACGATCACATGTCTCGTCCAGGTTGGACTACGTCCCAGACATACATTTTTTTGAGAGGTAAAGTAATAAAGATCCTCCTTGCCTTGCACCTCATATTATTGGACAAATCCTTTCAGGCCAACTATTATATCTGCTGCGGTAGAAAGTAGATTTTGCTGATGCTCCTGCTGAAGAGGCCTGAAGTCTCTGTAACCTTTGAGACTTGGTAGCCGTTGAATGGGGCCCTGCCTAGAGATCCCAGGCTGTACTCCAATTCATAAAATGTGAAAAGTGATTTAGCCAATGGCCAGACCCAGCCAAGCATTAAAAGCGGCCAGAAAAATCTTAAAAACATCCATAAAATCCACATTTAAACAGAACAAGGACACTAAACTTTGAGTTATATAACCTCATCTTTTTACTTAAAAGCCTTAATGCTACATTTAGCATATTGCCAGAATTTTGACCTAAGGAAAACTATAGAGTGATTTAAATGAGACAAAATATGGTCGACTTTCTCTACATAGCCAAAGGACAGAGCCAGCCTAATTTTAGAAGCGTTTCTTGGCTGGAGAATGCATTAGCATTCACATATGCAAATATGCATGGCCGGGGATGTAGGCAAAAAAAAAAAAAAAAACTATTTGCGAGACCAGAAACACACGTAGAGAACAAATATTTACATGAATGTCACATACTGTTTAACCGACTCCTGTGATCTCTCATCTCCAGGAATGTGAGGCAAAGAACGCTGAGGGTGGAGGGAGCCGTAATGACAAAGTGCATTGGAGCTGATTTTAATTAAAAAATTCATCTTGACCCTGTTTGGGGAAATCATCCATGCATGCAGTGTTTACTTGGCTTAGCCACACTCTTCTTTGTACCTATCCCCCAATCCTTTCACAGTGTCTTCTTGCGTCATATCCCTTCATTGCTGGAAGCCCTAATTTAAAGCCTTGAATTAAAAATCCAGGAGAGCAAACTCATATAAGTTTATTATGGCCTCAATACTTTAATGTGCGGTGGTAAAAAAGTTACACAGGCACCACTTTAATGTGCTCTATTCATTAATTACAGGATACACTCAGAGTTCTGCTATATGTAAAGTTTATTAAAATGATTTCTCTTGTTTTTGCCCAAATCGGAGGTTGAGATGAAAGAAGGCAGAATTAATTGCCTCTTATGATGGTGGAAACCTAGAAATATATGCGACTACGGAGGGAAGTCTGGTTTAGAAAGTCATGTTTTGTACCACTTAGTTGCAGATGTACAGTAAATTAGAAGCATTTTTCCAGGTCCGGCATTGAAAATGACATTGGTTCGCCCTTAAACATGTTATTTAATGAGAGCTTTTACAAGCCAACAGTACAAATCAATACAAGCCATTCCCCTTGTATGAGCCTGATCGTCCATCCTCACTGCTTGTAGAATTAACGCAATCAATGCAAGTTTAAACTTGACCAACATGTTCACAAAGACTTGCATGGTTACATCTCCTAAATCCTTTATTTCTTTAGTCACCATCTTTGTCCTTGTCTGCCAGCTGGTGCATTTAGAACACAATGGTTTCATCACAGCAAAACAAAACGAAAGAAAAACAGGTGGCTTCTTTGGGAAATGAGGAAATCAGATTGATAAGATGGCGCAACTGAACTAAATAAGTAAGCGAGCTGTCATTTGATGCACTGTTAATGTACAAATCTTGATCTGTGCAGCTTTAGGTGAAAACCACGTGCATTAAATTGCAATTTGTTTCTCAAACTAATTTAGTAATCATGGGATGACTCGCTGAAACAGCAGCTTTGATAATTAATGTTTTTTTTTGTTGCTTTGTGCTGTCGGGGTGTCCTCCAGGTAGAAACAGGGATTTAAAAATCACAGCCATTCGCATTCATGGGCAAAGAGAGAATCCATAATAGTGTATATTTCATTTTATTTTAAAACTGATAAAAGAAAATCGTACCTGCAGGGTCTTTGTCGATAGGTGTGTTGTAACGCTGTGATTAAGGCCCGTTTACACACAGCCGGGTATTTTCAAAAAAAAACGATCTATGTTTTCAAAAATAACGTTGTTCACACCAGATCAAACCCACGTGAACATGTCAATAAGAGCTGCTATGAGCATGCCAAACCTATAGGGGGCAGCGGATCGAGAGGCATAAAGACATGCTAGCCAATCAGAATACTGGAAAAAACACAACAACGAATGGCACGAATTAATTCAACGATACTAGCGTGAGAGTCGTTTGTTTGGACCGACAGAGAAGTGGAGCTACTCCTAAATGTTGGTGTTAGACTACAACACAAGTAAAATACTTAAAAAATATTGACTGGAAAAGATATGACGCCAAGTATCTGGACCTATTGGCACTGTTTTGATAACAGCACCCAGAAGAGACCTCTGAGGAGTTTCCTCATCGAAAGGATGATGTGACCACTCTGACCACAACACTAAAGGCAGTCAAAAAAAAAAGAAATGTCAACAAGCACTGCTTTAACAGCATCCATTTCTATCACAATACCCAAACTGTAAACTGGGCTGCACACATATGATGCTGATGGTGCTTTCGTCGCACACTGTGACGTCAAACTCCGTCTCCTCCTGTCTACATGCAAAGACAGAGTTTTTCCAAAACTCCACTGACTTGTAGCTTGGTTTACGTGTAAACCAAAGACCCAAAGTCACTGAAACATCACCGTTTTTGCTACGTGTAAACGGGGCTGGATTTTTTTAGTTCTCACTGCAGATCAAAGCAGAGTTTGTGACTTGTTGCGTAACCATCTCATAACATAACCAAAGGAAAAATAATTACTGCTTCCACACTGTCATACATAAATAAATATTAAAGAAGTTTTTAGGCACCTGGAAGTTACCAAACAAGAGCTATTGTTATATTTTTGAGTAGGAATGTGCGTGACTCCGGTTGCCAACGGGGGGGTTTTGTATCAACCATGACAACCAGAAATTAACCTGTAACAGCAGGCAGGTGTGAATAGGCAGAGGCGAATTAAGCATATATTCATTATCGCAAATTAAATCTAGTGTTTGTGTTTGAAAGCGGTAATAAATCCACGGAAGCGTGTCTCATGATGGTTAAAAATGCCGGCGCTCGCTCTAATGCGTCAGCAGACTGAAACCCGAGTGACACGCTCGAGATGTTAAAAAAGTTCAGCTCTGACTCAGGACCTCACGTGTACTTGCTTCTTTTTTCTTCTCTCTCCTCATCAGCGAGGTATTCTTAAAGCATTATTGTTGCCGAAAGATCCTGCTGAGGGAGGCGCTCGCGACAGCAGAGCAGATCCTGTCAGGAAGTGATTATTTAAATCAGCGCATCAATTAATACGTCTGCCTAACGAGGAGTCCTGCTGCTATTGGTGACAGCAGAATTACTTTAGTCCTATCAGTGGGAGAAACATTCGCGGGAGCAAATTAATTGTCCAAAAGCACTTAATTTACATGGAATTAACATGAGCTACCTGCAGATCACTAACAAGGTGATCAGCAGAACATCAGATGTTACCACCACCCCTCATGTTGTCGGCAGCTAAATGTTGACTCAGTCAAGGCTTTTTGTTTGTTACTCGAGGCCTTGAGCTGCAGTTTCAAGGAAACGAAACACACCTGCATTGATTTTTTTGTGTTGAAAAGGGGAATAAAATGTTAGTTTAGATTCAAGTTTACCTTTCAAATTGTTATGGTATGTGGCATTGCAGCAGCAGATGAAAAACGCTGACACCAGCTGTCTGGAGGTAAAATGAAAACGTTGACCGAGATTCTAGATTTTGATGCAGAGACTACAGCCTT
>NW_007578035.1:483254-531236 GCF_000690725.1 Stegastes partitus
CCACACCGCTGTTCATTTGCATTAACTGCTCAGCGGGGGATTCCTACCGATCACTCCGCCCTGACGGTCTGCCGCTTCTCCACGCGACCGTTTGAAATGAAAAACCTTTGGCCACTTTGTCTCGTGTTGTCACGGCAGCGTTTAGAGCTGTTGTGTTCAGTTCTCTCTCCCTCCCAGATTTACTTCAGTTTACCATTAACGCAATGGACACCACTTATCACAGCCCCGACAGAGAAGACAGTTATAATGTCATCGTATGTCATAGCTAAAGACTAGATAATTATAAGATAGTCTTCTCTACCTTTTGTAACGCATCTTAGCCAAAGTTCAATAAGGAATAGTATCTCCGTGCTTACTCAGTTTATTTACAGTCTCTTATATTTTGTTTTGTTTTTTTTCCCGCTGCCAGCTCAGCCAGCTGACAGAGGGTATTTACTCTTTCACTTAAACCAATCAGATTTGGCTGCAACCTCTGCAAACCTGCTGTCAAACACCGCTCCGTTCCCTGCTGCTGTCAGTTGTCATTTCAGTAAGCGTCGCTTCGGTTCAAGTCAGCGGGTCCTTCTGTGGTCATCAGAAGTCCTGCATCACATCTCATCCATCACTTATTCAGCTCTTCACCACCACCACCACCATGGTCTGGACTCAACCAAGGATTCTCATGCACAGCTCCCCTGAACTCCCCTCACGTTCCCTCAACTTCCCTTTATGTGCACACAATGTCAAATACAATAAAATACCAAATCTTTAGGGTTCATTTTACCGATTTAGAAGAAAGTCTGACATTTGGCATTAGCAGTTTCCTCCTGTCTGTATCTTAAATTATAAATCTGCAGATTGTCTCGACTCGTGTAACTTCCCTTTAACAGGATGTTTAAAACATTGTCGGGCTCATGAGCACTTTTCCGTCGGACTAAGTTTTCGCAAAGTTCTCGCTGTCGTTGCCCATCTCCTGCAGCTTTAGAATCTTTGATACTCCCCTGCTGAGAAGAGAAGGAGAGACTTTTTTTTTTTTTTTTTTTTTTGGTGAATGAAACACAAATCTTTTGGAAATATGCTGACCTGCGCCCGTGTTGGAAATCTGCACTTCAAGCTGTATTATAGGACAAGAGCTGAGCAGCCAAAGAGAACTAGCTGGATGCCTGAGACAGCAACCAGCACAGCACATCTCCAATTTAAACCAGCTTCATTTTCTCTTCATCTCTGCTTCTCAAACTTAAACCCTCTTTTTTTTTTTTTCGTTCTTTGATTCCTCTCTCGCCATACCTCTCCCAACTCTGTCACCCGCTCTCCTCCCCTCCCCGCACCCTCGTATCTGCTAAGTCTTTGCATATATCGTAACACACACACACACACATCGTGCTGTAGGGTGAGCTTTTGCCAACACAAATCTCAATTGCTTTTTCACACAGTCAGTGGAGGAGTGAGAGGCTTAAGGAGATAGAGTTGGACAGGATAAAGACAGTGTGAGAGAGAGAGAGAGAGAGAGATGCGAAAAAAGAGCTTAATCCCAGATTGATAGCTGCTAATAAAGTTTGATTATGACTGACAAGGCACTCTGGGTTTCTAATTGACACTTGTAATAGCCTGGGAGCCCAGGCGGTGAAGGGAGGAGATGGGAAGACAGGGAGGGAGAGAGATTTCTTCATAGGTTCGGGAGGGATGGAGCGGCAGCACATCACGGTCCGAATCAGAAACCGAAGGGAGCGAGGATAAACGAAATGCACACTTTGGTTAATTTGCCAGCTTTGTTAGATGTATAAACTTTTGCAGGTGTTACTGCTAACCTTTTCTTTAAAAAGCTACCAGCGACACATCGACTGAGCCTTTCCACTTATATGGAACAGCAGCAGTTACGAACAATGTGGTGCACTGTTGACTTTAGATTACTGATAACTCAATAACAAATGTATTTAAATTTTTTTTGACATTCATTTCCACAGAAAACTGCACATTTTTCTTCCCTGCAGTCACGTATTCATCATGTGTCATTGAGAACAACGTGAAACATTAAGTTGAATGCAGGGCCGGACCAATTTGGTGCCCGGGGCAAGATTGTAGGTGGCGCCCCCTAGCTTCACAGTGAATTTCACTCTTTATTATAATGCAGTAACACAGAAACTGTACGCATGTATTCAAGCTTTTATTTACATATAAACAACACACTAAATAAAACTGAAGAAACAAGTGACATAAATTAAAAATACCATATAAATAAGGCTTTGTACGAATATTTAAAAAATGTTCTATAGCTTGTTTATTTATTTTCTACTACTTACAAAACAAGGGGCTGTGGACCACTCAGGAATCTGATGTAGAGATGCTCTTATTTAATTTATTTATTTACTTACTTACTTACTTACTTATTTATTTACTTACTTACTTACTTACTTATTTACTCACTTACTTACTTACTTATTCACTTACTTACTTACTTACTTATTTACTTATTTACTTACTTACTTACTTGCTTACTTACTTACTTACTTATTTACTTGCTTACTTACTTATTTATTTACTTATTTACTTACTTACTTACTTATTTACTTACTTACTTACTTACTTACTTACTTACTTATTTACTTACTTACTTACTTACTTACTTACTTACTTATTTACTTACTTACTTACTTACTTTCTTACTTACTTACTTTCTTACTTATTTAAGAATTTTTGATAAAAAAAGAAAGATGTTAAGTTTTGCTGCAAAAAGTTTCAGTTGTTGAATAAAATTGTGAATGACCTGTTTGTCACTCATTGGTAGTTATTTAGTTTAATTATGAAGCTATAATGTCCCATTTTAAGATGTAGAGCTCAAAAAGTTCAATGGTTGGTTTGTTGCCAACCAGATCAGTGCAGGTTCACTGTCACCATATTTCACAGGGTTAGAAGAAATGGCAATGTCAGTTTTCTCCAACATCGTGCAGCCCTTATATATTTCTATATCTATATATATATATATAGTCCATATAAAGTACATTCAGCAGGTTAAAATACCACCTGAACAGGCCTAATATTGACTTTTTTAATATCCCTGACTGAGTTAAGGTGGTGGTAACATATTAGTGTAAGTCAACTATAGCTATTTACTGATTATAAATTGTCCAAAATAAGCTAGCATGTCAACTACGATCCATGAACTAATTAATTCCATCACACTGACGTTATCGTACCTCTGTCTTTTTCCCGTTTTTCTTCCTCTTCTTTCCTTCTTTACCTTGCCTGAGCACCAGACTCTTTTCATAAATCCGTGTATAAACCAATCTGCAATCAAATACTGCCTGTGCGTTCTGGCCACTTCCTCCGTTTGTGGCGCCCCCTTGTGGATGTGGGCGCCCTTAGCATTTGCCTATACTGCCTATGCCGAGGGCCGGCTCTGGTTGGATGATTAGTGTGTTTGCAGTGTAGAAGCATCATCTTACTTTCTTCCATCCCCTAATAAGTTACAGTAATGCTGCTCATATCATGTCATAATAATTCATTCATTTTTGTCCCGTTGAGCTGTGAGAGGTGCTTCTTCACAGACAGACAGACAGACAGACAGACGGACTGATATTTTTGCAGAAACCTGCCAACGAAAAACTTACTTCCTTAACGTTTTTTTTTCCTCAGGAGAATTTTTATGCAAAGTAGAAACTGTGTCAAGTGGCCCAAAACATTGTCTTTAACATATTCTAAATTTGCTTTGTCACACCCTACATTTCTCTTCAAAGAACATGTTGGTTCCTCGAGGCAGAATCATAAAAGGAAATGTAATTTAAGGTGCAAGTTATAACTCTGGAGTTGAATGCGGACAGTTTGAACTTAAAACAAAAGGCAGTTATATCTGAGTATTTACGTGTGTTCATAACGTTTCACCTCTGACATCTGTACTTGGGCGATGTGGGTATATGCACATCACATACAAATATGCTAGTGTGCTTCCATAACTAACATCTATCTTTCATTCATTTAAAGTCACTTTTTCTCATGTCAGTGATTAATATGCTTTCTCAAAAGTCTTTATTATCCAGACTAAGTGGGACATTGTACCACATGTTTTATATATACGTTTCTACTGACTACATATCATGACAGTGCGGATTGTGTGAGTTGCCAGTCTACGCTCTGGCAAACACCTCCCGCTATCTGGACTGAAGTTGCACCGGTGTCACAGCAAGACAAAATAGAGATGCTCTGGTTCAGAGTTCAGATTGCTCTGTGGTCATTCAAGCTAAGCCTTCATGCACTAATGGTTCGATAAGGGGCTTTGGATAAAAAAACATTGGCCAGATGGTAACTTTTTATGTGCTGTGAGTGTTCTTTTGCTGTAAATTTTTAACCCGGACAACCCTCTTTCTCTCCCACTGTCTCAGGTTCAGAAACGGTGGAGGCTCAGTGTCAGAGGTTTGAGGTGAGGAGCGCCGATGGAGAGAGAGTTCTGTTCTCTGCAGACGAAGAGGAGATCAGCATCGGTACCGAGAAACTCAAAGTCACAGGTGGGGATTCACACAAAGAGTTTACACAAAATGACTATCAGAGCTTTAGATTTTTTTGTGTTTTTTGAATGGGAGCAGGGTGTTGGGAGGGATTGATCCTTGCTTTTATTAATTCAGACAGTTTTTACATCACCACTACAAAAGCTCTCTTAACCTGAATCCACATGTCTGATGTGTAATCATAATAACGACATTAGCGCGACTTGTTGCTTTGCTATTTAAAGGGCAGACATGCAACATCACCTAAACAGTGTCTTATAGTAAACCTGTAAATTAATATAAATCCTTCTACTTGCTATATGAATAAAGTACAGATCAATGCAAGTCACAGGTTTGACAGACTTCCACATTCTCATTTTCCACATTTTTGAGGACTTGATGTGATTCTTTTTGCATTTATGAAGAGAAAGATACAGCTGAGGACAAGTAGCAGGCTCAGACTAATTTTTGTTGAGTAACAAGGTTACGTGAGGACGCACACACACACACACACACACACACATACAATACCTACACACACTGTAAGCTGTTAAACAGAGTGCTCTTGATGAGTGCAGCCAAACAAGACACGGGTCAGCAAGCAGAGTAGTTTTTTCCTGAATTGAAAAAAGAAGCCAGTACAGTGAGACAAAAGAGACGTAAAATAAGGGGGGAGAGAAAGATAGATGAAAGGTCTAAGCAAAGCCAGATGACTGTAATTGCAGGGAACAAAATGAAACAAAAGAACTAAAAAAAAAACAACTGAGAGGGAAAAGATGCCCTTGCAGTAGAATATCTTTTTTTTTCTCATTTGTTAAGAGGAAGCGAGAAAATCAAGAGGATGCTAAGAGGGGCGAGCCGATGTGTCCGTACGTCTGGGTCTCTGCTCGAATATGTTCCATTATTTGATTTTGCAGAAATGTACAAAAATATGCATTCATGCAAACCGACAAACTCAACTCTCAAGGTTAAAAACACAAAATACACACACCTAAGCACACACATGCTGGCCTGGGTAATTTGGGAGATTTGTCCATTAGAGGCACTCTGAAGGAATGAGGTCGCGCAGGATGGAGGGCGGGGTGAAGAGGTGGAGGTCTAGAGGTGATTGTTGCTGTCATTTACTGTTTGATGGAGGTGAGAGAAGAGAGTGTGAGCGGCGGACCAGAATGCAAATTCGCACACATCCGTTTGGGCTCGTGCGCTGAGGTCTGCTGGAGCCACGCCATGCCACTGTTTATCATTTACCTTTGTGGATTGATGTATGTTTTTAAAATTTAAGCTGAGAAACATTTCCACACATTGCTGCCCTCTGCAGTAGCAGGGAGGGCATAGGTAATGAATTAGAGTCCAGGGGTGGGCAATCCTGGTCCTCGAGGGCCACAATCCTGCATGTTTCCCTCTTCCAACACACCTGATTCAAATGATCGGGATCATTATCAGGCTTCTGCAGAGCTTGATGATGAGCTGATCGTTTGAATCAACATCTAAAAACATGCAGGATTGTGGCCCTCGAGGACCAGGATTGCCCACCCCTGAATTAGACGCTGCAAGGTAGAAGCACAGCAGCTAGTTCGGTGTGATATGAGCAGGCTTATGCTAGATTTTCATGTGTGAAACTGAAAAAAAAAAAAACACCCAGTGGGAATTGATGCTAGTTCAAATGTACTGGCTCTGCTTTGAAAACACTATGTGGCTTTTGTGTACAAGGACAGGTGCCGCCCAAAAGTCTACGACAAGCTCATAAACATTTCATGTGCACAGCAGAATGCTCGGGAGAATGTACAACAGTTGTAAACACAGAGTGGCAATGAACCTAAAAGCAACACAGTCAGAAGCTGGGACAAACATGGCCTTTGGGTGACAAGGTGATAAACACCATTGCAATCAAACAAAAGCAACATACAACAAGGCCCACCCTGAGTTTCTTGGAGGCTTTAGACTTTCTCTTCTGTTGGAAGCTGCACAACCACACAATTTTTTTTGTGCAGTGTTTATTTGTCATTGACATAAATCCTAGAAATGGGATTTAACAGAGAAATGCAACAGTAGCCTTAAAGTTTATGCGCTTTGGAGGTTTTTTCTGGAGATGTGGGGTTCTTATGCTCCTCACAGGACCTCCCTGCTATCTGTTGGGCCTGCACATATAGGTGCTAATGCAGTAATAAAGTCGGAGCAGTTGCTGAGCTTTCAACATGCCTTCTACAGTCTCAGCAAGAGTCACGACCAAGCATCTGTTCACAGCTGCAGAGGTGGCTGCTGGACATGGGGGGTTAAACACCGCATTAAATCAGAGCCAACCTTTTCTTTCATCAATTTTGTTCATACTGCATGCAACCGTTCTGCATTAGGAAAATATTTTTTCAGGGAGGGGAGGAAGTAGTGCGATGAAGGTGACATTTTTATTACCATAAAAATAAAGGTTGTTGTATGATTAACTGCTTCAGATGACTTTGTTAAGTTTTGGGGGAACCGTTATGCCTCCATCACATCTTTGAAACATGGAGTCTACGCTGACTATACAGTGCAGAACACAACACAAACTCTCCAAAGCTACAGTTAAATACACCACTTACACCCCCCTCCCCGATCCTTCACATTTTCAAACTACTCCTTTCTTTGATACCGAGCTTTTACTGGAAATGTTGTTGTATTTGAACATACTTTCTACGACACGCAGAAGATCTGAGCACCGTGTCGTACAGTTTAAGTGCCTGCCGCGGCACCGGGGAACAGAATGATGCAAGGTTGTGCTGTGTTCAACACTAAAGATTTCTGTGATTTCTGTTTTTTTTTCCTCTGATCCGCTCCTCTTCATCTCTACAGGGAATGAAGGGGTTGTGTTCAGCCATTCTGTAGAGACTTCACATGTAAGGGCAGAACCCTTCCAGGACCTAAAGTAAGTGCGCTCAGTCATTTTCTGTGAATTGTGTGGGTGTGTCAGATAAGACGTCTGACATGTTGGTTGACGAGTTTCCCTTGTTGTTAATTATTTCGTTTTTGTAGATTATTTATGTGTCTGTTGTAAATAGTTGGTAAGACAGTAACACCACGCCGAAGTGAAAAATGTGAAAACTTTAAGCTGCTGAGTTCATGTTCGCCGCTCGTAATCGGCTCACTGCAGACAGACTGGTGATTGGCAGTCTGACAGGCCTGATAGAGGCAACAAAAGGACCTCCGGGCTACAGTGCACGAGGGTCAGGCAATTACCAAGTGGAGCCTTCCACCGAAAACACGCAGCGAACGCATGTAGCGCAGGGTAGATGAACTGTGTTTAAATTGTTGGATAAAGGGGCCAATTTCATATCCTTCATTAGGTATTTTTCTTCCATTTAGAGAATTAGCCCACCTTGCTCTGTGCTGACAGTGATATTCTGTCATGAAAGGGGGTGTCAGTTGGAATGAAATAAAGGCACTGTGCTTTAATGTCAGCTCGTTTCTCCAGCAAAAAAAAAAATATATTTAAAAAAAACAACACAGCTGCAAATCTTTTACACACACAAAAATGTATTAAAATGTTTTGTTATGTTTTCCAGTGCACATGTGTGTGTGTGTGTGTGTGTGTGATCCATGTTATTATAAAACAGTGGATTCAGTGTAGTCACAGATGTCTACGTGAGATAACGATCGTGTCCTCTGGGGATAAAAATAAGTTGCTCCAGGCACAGAAACCTTGGCGAGTAAAAAGGTACATTTTCATTCCGTGGACAACGCTATGATCTGACAATTTTGCCATGGCCACTTACACATCACAGGCTTGCTTATCTCAGTCTGATCTGCTCCCAGTATCAGCAGCTCAGTGTGCTGGGCCTCTTGTCGTTGCATTATGTTGGGTTGCACCAGCTAAACGTGTGTCTTCCTCCTGAAGTGTGTTTTGAGTGTCTTCCGGGTGCATATGAAGCTTTTTCATTACCAACCTCTTAGCTTCATATGGGCTAAGAGGATCAAGTTGAAGCGGATTTTGGCCAGAGAGGAAAACACACAAACAGAAAGGGGAGGGAAGGGAAGGGGGGAAAAGAGACGGAGGCAGAGAGAAATGACGCGAGTTAAAGAAGTGAGAAGGCATAGATGGGAACCAAGATGAATAGAAGGCCTGTGCGAGAGAAAGGAGAAGAGATAGATGAAGAGATGTAACTGACTGGACAGAGAAAGTGGAAAGGAAAGACATGGAGATTAGACACTAAACAGGACAAATAGAGGAGGAAGCAGGGCTGGGGGTTGTGGCGATGAAGAGGGCAGTCAGACGGAAAGGAGGAGAGGGCGGAAGAGGAGGGAAAGAGTTCAGGAAGAAGAGATGGAAGGTAGTGTATAGAAGAACAGATTAAATCACAGCAGTAGATACAGCAGAATATGAATGTTTAGTCACGGTTCCTTGATTTTGAGACGAGTCAAATATATGAAGGTGTTAAAAGCATGAGCCATGATCCAAAACAGTCGCGTAATTTGTGTGTTTTGAAAAAGAAGCAATGAATTTGACAATGTTTGGGCAGGTTGATGGTGCCACATGACATGACATCATAATAAATTTAGAAATTTAACATTTCCAGTTTTGTGACTCGAGTAGCACAATCAATGGATTCCTCTTTTTTTTTTTTTTAAAGTCAATTAATCCTAACAGAGTCTGAGTTGACTATAATATTCTTTTCACTTGATTGTAATTAAGCTCCTAAAGTTGAAATTTAGCTCCAAAAGTTCTTGTTTGTACTAAACTAAGACTGTCTGCTTCCATTTGTGCCATTCTTTCAGTTTGATCAACCGAAATCTTCCACATTTTTATACGTAGCACGCTCAACCTCGAGTCAGAGGGGATCCACTCAAATGTTCAGGCAAAGGGTAGACTCTGATCTTCAGATTGCCAAATCCGAGTTCTTCATTCTCAGCCTTTTTCCAATATTCTGTCTCTGCCCACGTTGCGTAATTCCAAACAATACTCCTTGAAGAAGAAAAGACAGATGGGGGGAGAAAAAAAAGGTGGCAGACAGAAAATATAGGTTCAGAAACAGTGTGATATTTAAATGACTTCACACAGAGGGATGAGATGGCTTGGACAGCGAGAGACAAAAGACTGGTTGAGCATAAAGCGATATTTCTCGTCGAGGAAATAGGACCCTGTACGTGCTGAAGGATCAAAGGAGATGAGAGGAGCAGGAGGAGGAGGCCTTCGAAGGAGTGGGAGAACTAAAAAGAGTAAGATTAGTTGAAGCAAACCGAGATGTGATGGAGAGAGGTGTGCGGTTAGCTGGGGATGACAAGACACAGAGAGAAGGAGGACGAGCGAGAACATTGGGTCAACGAACGGGTCAGCGCAGATAAGTAAGGCAATGAAACCTGTGGTGAAGGCCTAAGGTGAAGACAGAGGAAAATAAACACTGCACTTACCGGTGTTATAAATTCAAGACAGCGAATCTCAACATTTGGTCTCTTTTATTTTTCATCAGGTCGAACAGATTTCACATCATTAGCAGGCTCGCGGAGTGACAGAAAACAAATTAAAGCAAATTATTGCTGTTAAAAAAAAAAAAAAAGAAAAGCGCCTGATGCATCCGCGTCGCTCGAATTGACCTTGACATCGTCGGTGTCACCGCAAACAACATTGTCACAACTTAACAATATATCAACCCTGAATACAAATAATACACGCAGCCACCGAAGCGTGTGCACACGACGCAACCTCATAAACATGCAAAAAAAAATCTATTAGAAAATGAAACTATTCAACGGTAAATGCACACACCCACACAAATATATGTGACATTCATGAAGTGACACCCGGCACGCAGCATTGTTGGTGCAACACATGAAGATACATTAGGTGACATGAATAAAGTGCCCACAGACTCACACTGACCTGCAGACTTAAGCATAACCATCATAATGATGTTTTGTAATTGAGGTTTTATTCAATATGAGTACAGATGCTATGACGGCAAAAAAAAAAAAAGGAAGCTCAGGTTCCTAATTCACTGTTTTCCATCCAAGAGTTGAATCCTTTTGGAACAACCTAACGTTCGACTTCTCATCCTATCTCCGTCTTCATCTCTCTGCTTTCTACATCTCTCTTGTTGACTAACTCCCTTATTCACACTTTTCCATCCCGTGTTCCCATTCCGCCTAGATCTTCCCCACGTGTGCGTTCCTTCTTTCCGACTCCCCCCTCCACTTTTTTTTTCCAGTCTCGTTATGAAAAGTAGAGCGTTATGCAGTGAAGGTAAATGGGACATGTAATGAGCGGATTGAAGTCCATTTAAAGCTAATGATCTATCTTACAGTTTAACAGTGGGATGGGGAAGAGGGAAACGTCGAAGGATATACGTGATGAAGTACAGTTCAACAGTAAATATATACGGTATCTGCAGTTATGAACTCTGCAAAATGTGCATTTTACTGATGCACATGATCGGCGAGGAGCTTGGCTTCGGCGCTCGCTGGGGTCAGAATTGATAGCGCAGCTGAATCCACGGAGAACAAGAGTAGATGGAAGATTGGATGAGACACTCAGCATCAAGTTATATTTGGGAGAACACGGACTTGATGGCACGTTGAACGTGTGAGCAAGCACTTGACAAATTAAAGGATCGAGCGCTACTCTGAAGCTCCCGTTCAACCCCCGACATTCTCATTAAAACAAATAAACCCGACGAGCACAAACTGCAACAAATACAAATGTGGAAGCCTGTGGCGTGTTTGCATTCCCTCCGTGTGACTGTGTGAAAGCAACTGCAGGCAGGCTTGAAGTCGTGCAATATGCCAGTCGGGGTGACCACAGATTTCTATCTGTGCTTTCCAAAAATGTTTCAGGAGTCTCTATCGCAGTTATGACTGAAGCTAAAGAGACTTGAACGCACAAGAGTTAGAACTGGGTTGTGCTAGTAGTACAGAAACAAAACGCTCAGCAGCCTGACTGCCTGACTGCCTGCCTGCCTGCCAGAGAACACTCCAGGAAAGCTATGCTGTGCGTTTTCAAAGCCTCTGGTGTGATCACCACTGTAAGCCATGTTCACACTCTTCTACTTTTTTTTTTTTTTTTTTACAAACTGCTTTTCCACTTTAAAGTGTGCGGGGAGCGGCCGCGAGGCAGACAGAAAGGAGTCGCTTTAGAAAAAGTGCTGTGCCTGGCAATCTTTTTAAGCTGCTCAGTTCAACATCTTATAAAAAGCATTCATGACAGTGACTGACTAAATAACATGGGAAAAAAAAAAGGAAGTGAGGATTGACAATTTGTACACAGCTGACAACGACAACAAACGGACTGAAAACGGAGGAAGTAGCTGTAGAAAAGTTGGTGGTGAATGTTCCTCTGATGGGAAGCACACTGGCTGTGTGTTGCGGGACTTTTTCTAAATGTTTAAGAGTTGTAGCTGGTACAGTTTACTGATAGAGGCGCCGAGTCGCTGTGATAACCAAAAACTGCTTTTCATTATCAGCCCAACATGTAGCTGAGTCAGCACTTTAACTGCAAAAAAAATCACAACAATGCGTACGCAACCTTAGAGAGATGAGAAAAGTTCCCGTAAGAGAACAAGGATGACCGTGTTTACTGGACGAATTAAGAAAGTAGAAGGCTGGTGTCTGTGAAGATAGGTTGTCATTTTTAGTCTAATACAGGTTTGAGTGATGTAACCAATCAAAAACAGGCATCAACAGGTATTATTTCAATTCCATTAAATTTCCTACAGATTTAGCACAACCGAAGCGTTACTGTTAAACAATAGTTATAGAAAGTGGGTGATCTCCATTAAATAGTCCTCCTTGTTGTTGTTGTTGGAGATCAGACCCACCACTGCTGTGTCCTCAGCAAACTTAATGATGGTGTTCGTGTCTGATGTGGACAGGCAGTCATTAGTGTCCAGCAGAGGGCTCCGCACACAGCCCTGGGGGGCACCGATGTTCAGGGTGCGTTAGGGGGACAGGTAATATCCCACTAGAACCACCAGTGGTCTGCTGGTCAAAAAGCTGTAGACCCACCTGCACAGGGAGGAGGTGAGTCCGAGGTCCTGCAGCTTAGTCACCAGTCTGGAGGGGATTATGGTATTGAACGCTGAACCGAAGTCCACGAACAGCATTCGCACATAATTCCCCTTCCCAGTGTCCAGGTGGACCAGGGCTGTGTGTAGCAGGTGATTTATGGCGTCGTCTGTAGATCTGTTTGGCCGGTAAGATGGTGCCGGAGCAGGTACGATGGCTGTCGCACTCACCGGGGCCATCTTGTTTTAAGTTGTGTATAGATAATGGAGGGCTGCAGGGTTGCCTCGCAGCAAGAAGGCCGCCGGTTCGCGTCCCGGTGGGGGCACCGGAATCTTTCTGCGTGGAGTTTGCATGTTCTCCCCGTGCAGCGTGGGTTCTCTCCGGGTTCTCCGGCTTCCTCCCACACAGTCCAAAAACATGTTGAGGTTAATTGGTGATTCTAAATTGTCCGTAGGTGTGAATGTGAGTGTGCTTGGTTGTCTGTCTCTAAGTGTAGCCCTGTGATAGACTGGTGACCTGTCCAGGGTGTCCTCTGCCTTCACCCTAAGTCGGCTGGGATAGACTCCAGCCCCCCCGCGACCCTAGTGAGGATTAAGCGGTGTATAGATAATGGATGGATGGATGACGGGATACGTCACCCTGGTAACCAAAAAAACAAATGAAGGGGAAGCTTTAAACATGTCGTAAAAGGGTTGTGTTTTAGACCAAACCGTGATATTTTTTGTAACCCTAACCAAGTAATTATGGTCCCTAACCAAGCCTCTAACTCTGAGTAATCGTTCTGAGTGTAGCATGGTATTTTCTTTAACCTAATCCTGTAGTTTTGGTGCCGAAACCAAACCAGCAAGTGAGTGAAAGCTGAACACAAACAATGAAATCGAGTTGGTGAAGTAATGGTGAAGGTCTGACTCCTGACTTCTACCCCCTAGTGGGAACTTTGCAGCTCTTTCAAACTCTTCCATACGATGTCAGCAATGAGAAAATGCAATTATTTCAAAATGAACATACACACGCAATTGAGAGTGCTGTTTAGTTGTATAGGATCGTCATTTTGTGGAGACTATCCGTGTCAACAGTTATTGGATTCAACACAGACTCAACTACTGTTCTTCCTGTAGTCCTGTTTTAATGTTTTTTTTAACAGTTGTTTTTCAAAATGCTGCTTTACAGTTATGATGCAGAAAATATAGCTCACACATCATGAATATTCTAACATTGAGACACTTAGAGACACACCAAGTATCCGGTGGTGGTAAAAAGTTAGATTATTGTGTGCATAACATCTTTTAAGGGTTCTTAATGGTTATTCTAAGTCAAGAGTGAAATAGAGTATTTGAACATAATCCTTGGGTTAGTGATGCCAAACCTCTAAATCAATCCTAGCAACTTACCAAGTGCTCGTTCCCTTAAGAGGAAAGCTGCCACTAACAGGCGTGTCTGGTGGGTGATTCAACTATTGAGGCTACTTAGTGGGGTCACCTATCAGAAGATGCGGGGTAGGCGTCTGGATTAAGGCAGTTAGAAGCTAGGCGAGTTTCCTCGACACCAGCTTAATCAGTTCCATAGAATCCTATTAGGTCAAGGGCCTGTAGGCAGTTAGAACTTAGCCCTAGTAATGGAGAGCTGGACCAGTAGCCCTGTACGGGGTAGAACCGCTGCGGAATAACAACATTAATGATGCTCATACAGTATCACTGGATTATTTTACATTTAAATCAGTAGTAGCCGTTTAGAGAATCAACGCAAAAACATGTTGCTTCAGGACTTCAGAAAAAGAACAAAATTCAACCCAGAAACATCACAGTGATGAACCCTGTATAGTACTTTGTTGACATTTGAGACAGGATTGGCCTAAAAAAACCTCCACTGTGCCCACTGTGAATGAGGACCTGTATTTGCTCTGCAGCGCTTCTGTTGGTCTGAGCAAGACCATAATCAAACCAAACCATCACTCAAGATCCAAAACTTTTCTTTTTATAAAACAACTGATGCATTTAAATGAAATCAAAGACAAATCAAACCATAAACAGACCTTCAAACATTTTGCCTGTTATCCATGAGGTGCTTGTAGACCTCTGATTGGTGTCAGTGGCTGTGCATACGGTGAGAACTGCGGCTCCAACTTTTGACTTTTCTTTATGTTTATAGCCGCAGAGAAAACTCCTTATAGGAAAAAAAATGAAAGAAAAAGAAATCTGATTTCTGTTGTTTACTCTTCACAGAGTGTCACATTGAAATGAATCCAAGGTATGTTTAGACAAGGAGAGGGTGTTAAAAAATATATTGAAAAATGTGGGGCGGGGAGGAGGTGACGAGAGTCCTGAAATCACTCAATAAACAGTGACAGCAAGCTGCCAAAGGTGCAGGCAGAGACTGCAGTAAAGAGATATGAACTTCAATCAACCTATAAAAAAAAACTAAGGATGGCAAAACAGGCAGATGAGTGACTGGAACGCTAGTTGACAGACAGGCATCCAGACAGCCTTGATACCTTTTTAATGTAAATCCTATTTTAGTTGTATCTATGTGCTAATCCCTAAGGTTCTCGTTTTTTTTCTTTCCCTTCTTTGGTGCTAAGCTCTGGTGTTTTGACACTTCATTTTCCACTGCTCACTTGTCCATCAAGCACTATGGGCAGTTTTTCTTTAGATATACTGCGGATGAAGTTAGTTTGCGCCTCGTATTTGTTTTCTGCATTGACAAAAACAACTAAATTACAATGCCTAAAACAAACCCATGAACACGGAACCAATGTCAGAGGTGCAGCGCTTCAAAAAACAACTGCAAGGAAGAGCGCCACTCAAAATCAACCAATGATTAACTCACCCCCAAAAAAAAAAAAAAGTTTGAGGAGCCTTACTCAGCAACATCACCGATGCTGATGCGAGCACACATCAGGTTACTCCAGGTCTCCAACATCATCTGGTTGGCTCCACAGCAGAAAGAAACAAGCTGCTGCAGTCGATATCTCCTTGTTTCCCTCCACTCTTTCATCTTCTTATCCCTCCTCCTGTGCCTTGCTCTCCTCTATCCAAGTCCTGGGGTCATGAGGAAGCTCCCCGAGGGGAGTCAGCCCCTAACACAGACAAGGGCATCGGAAAAGGATTTGTGCTGTGTGCCCCCTTCTCCCAATCCATCGCTCCATTTTGATGCATCTATCTATCCTTCCATCCGAGGAAGTTAAAGAGGACTGCAGAGGAGCCCTATCACACTCAGGGCATGGGAAAGGATTTTATTCAGAATGGATTATTTGGAAAGGATAGGTATCAGTTTAAAATGTGGACTTGGGCTGCAAGTTACTGCAAGTACTGGATTAAATTATATAGAAAAGGTCACACACGGTTTCCTCGTAAAAGCTGGTAAATATGAAAATCGGGTGCAGAGTAGTTCATCAATGGATTGACTTTAGAAGAACAGTTTTTTGTTAATATCTTTTGTTGTAATCCATAAGTACTAATAAGTATTGAGGATTGATAATTCCCCCATTGAGAGGCACTACATCACCCCCTATACCTGCCGGGGAAAAATCTCAGCCGTGTGAGGTGCTTTACTCACTCGTCTGTTCCCAATTGGAAAAAGCAAGTAAAGCACGAACCCACCTTGCACAGCAATGGGAGTTATATTTATAAGATGGGTGTTTAACCCTTCATCCTTTCAACAAAAACTCCCTCAGGGGGGGTTACTTGTAATGAGAATGTGTATTTATTTTGTGTTTTTGCTGCTTCTGTGCTCAAAAAGCCCCACATAGGGAGATCAGTGTTTGTCCACGAAGGATTTGTTCTCGCTCTCTGTCCTTGCATCTATCTCTCCAGCCAAATTAAACCAGATCCCACGGTGAGGTCGACCCCTACAAGTAGCTTTGGGGGGAGGCAATTGGTCTGTCTTCATTTCCTTGTCCTGACCTTCTCATTGTCTAATCCAGTAGTCTTCAATCCCGGCCCTTGTGTATACGGCTTGTCTTCTTTCTCTTTTTTTTTCTAGTGGGCAGGCGATTGCTGTTAATTCATTCACCTGGTGTCCCAGGTGTAAAATAGCACCTGATTAAAGAGCAAGAGTGCTAGCCAAGGCTCTGGATCCTGAACACTGGGAGTGAGATTTACTACATTTAACAAAACTAAGGGCACCCTCTATGTAGATTCCAGCATTTAGATGGAACTGTTTTCTTATTGGGTCTTAATTTCAGTCACTTTTTTCCATTATCTCCATCCTACCCTGCTATATATTGTGACCAAAAGCTCCTATTTGTAGTGGAGCCCTAAATGACAAAAGTACTAATAAGACTTAATGGCCCCGGGTCTTTGGGGTACTTCCAATTTAACCCAATTACTGACTGTAAATTTTTACGAGTCCTTGAAGTATGGGACTGAAGAAATAATTCACCCTGTGGCCTCGATTTTCCACTCTTCCCTCACCCACACATCCAGCGGTTCACACAGAACCAAATAAGTTTCTTAACAACTAAAGTTGATCTAGAGGTCACAATATATCTTTAATTACTTAATTTTCTTGTTTTTATGAAGATGTTTTTTATAGAGCGTCCAGGCTAAAAATGGATGAATGACAAGACGCATAGTAATTATGTGATTCTCGGCACGTTCATTATCTTGAATACTTAAATGGCCTCAAGTCAGAGGTTTGACAAATAAGCCGCATTGTTGTGAACCTTCACATTAGAGAAGTACACTCCATGTTTCTCCTTTAATTGAGGTTACAATCTTCAAATGCCTCGTAGAAACAACAGCTCGAGTTGAATCGGGCCCACTTCCCACGCAAATTTTGAAGGAGTCTTCGAGCAGAGTTGATTTAACCAGGTTTTCCTGTGAGCAGCCAGATGGAGGAGCATGGTGTGGGATGGCAAAGTACACCGCCTAATTAACTTGAAAAAAAAAATAAGAGCGTAAGCCCGCCTCCAGCGTTTTTTTTTTTTTTTTTTTTTTTTCTTTTTTATGAAAAAGTTTGAGTGTGTGTCAAAGTAATTGGAAATCATTAAAATTTAGAATGAGCCACATTCTCTTTGAACTGTGCCCTTGGGAAACGCTTCCCTTCGCATTACAGTTTTCTTTAAAGAATAGCAGCTCACTTTCATTATATGTTTTTTTTTTTCTTTCTTTTTCCTGTTTAGTTTTGTTTTTGTGAGTAAGGTCAATTTGATATAAGGATCCATTTAAAGTTTGACAGAGGCAAAAAAAAGAAAGAAATAAACTCAAACTTTGGGCTTTGTTTTCATACTTACATCCTGTGTCTTTTGTATTTTCTCTGTTCTTTCCACACTTTCATCACAAATAAAGCTTTCTTTAGAAGAATTTAAACTGCATTATTTGTCTCCTGCTACTAGGATGCAGATTGTACATCAAAATCTTCATGCTGCAGCTTTTGATGGGTATTTTTTGTACCCGCTCTGAGGCCTATTGTCGGTTGATTTAGAGTTGTTTTTTTTTAACTAACTTGTTGAGCACTTTTTTTTTGTATAAGCCTGAAGTTGTCACCAATCAGGTGAACCGAAAACCCATTTGAACTCCTCTAAAAAAGCACATGCACTTAGAATTTGCTGTCCCGTGATTGGATTTTAGATACGTCTAACACGTTGCTTTTCCTCGGTACAACAAGGACAATCAGCCCTGCCCTGCTCTGTTTCGTCTCTTATTGATTAGAGGCACAGGGAAATCATTGAGAACAAAGAGAGAGAGGGAAGGCAAGCCGAATAACAAGCGAGCACGGTTATGGGAACGATCCATAATGTATCTGGATTTCTGTGTGTGTTTTTGTGTTTGGTACGTTGTCATTTTGTAAAAAAAAGTAGTAGTTCTTCCCAGATCACAACATTGGAAATAGGTGTCCTACATTTTCGAGGAAATGATGTGATTATGATGTTACCGCTGGGGATGAACTGATCAAATTTCTTGATTGTGGCTAATTAGCACCATCAACTGTAGATGAGTCGCCATCCATTGGTTAGCACTGGAGCTGGTTTAAAGTCCATAGTCGCAGTTTTCATCTTTTTCTCTTCAGAGCACCTTCACATATGAGTTGGGTTGCCTTTCACACTTGGGAAACACACCAGCTACTGCAGACTGAAGCAAACACCAGCTTACTGGAAACACCAACATGGTTGGATGAGCTGCTGTTTGCTTCTTCGTACTAAGAAGACAGGTGTCATAATCATCTACAGCTGCTCAAATCACTAAGATACTGTGATGGGAGCCTGTGTGGGTTTTCTTCATTTAGCTTCCTGACCACAAACAGAGTAGAACTTTGTGTCTGGAGGGAACGAAGAAGTCTCAGCATGTGTGTGTCTGTCCATCACTTTTCTCAACAACCGCTCATCCAATGTACTCTACACTTGGTAGGTGTATTGCTGGAGGTAAAACAAAGCGCAGTATCGATTGTGAATTCTGAGCGGTCCTCATTTTTGGGCTAAGAGTTGTTCTCTGTTGAGCTTTCACAACTGTATGTTTTTAATGACTTCTTCAGCAGTCCTTCATCATCGAAGACTGGTGCCCGGTTTGAGCTGACACTGAGTTGAAGCCTTTCCCAGCTAGCAGTGGGCAAGAGGCAGGATGTGCCCTTTACAGATCACCAGACCATCACAGGGCCAACGCATAGAAACGGACAACCATGCACGCAAACAGTCAACCCATTTAGAATCACCAGAAGCACAACATATGTTTTCCTACATTATACAGCAGTCACATACATACTTGAGGTACAAGTTCATATAACACTGGGTTACAAAAAGGTATATTTTTGAAGGTGTCTAGGATTTTTTAACTGATTTTGCAACGCTGCATCCAAAAATGACATCTGCTTTTCTGTATCAGCTCAGGTTTTTATGCCAAAAAATTGATTTTACCACTAAATCGATTACATTTTTTGACATTAGCGATTGATTTATTTTAGTATTTCTCTTATGAAATCAGATTTTAGAGGGAAAAAAATTCATTTTCTAATCCTTTCCATAAGCTAAATGATCCAAAAGTTGATGCGTGTAAACGTTTGTAAAGGTAAATTGCATGTTCCATCAAATCAAAATGTTGACCTCATTGAGCAAAACCAATGTAACATTTGGATTCAGCACAACTGTCAAAAATCAGCTCAAAAACTTTGACACTAAAATTGGTGTAAACCAGTGTAACCAGTCCAGCTAAGTTAAAATGTAATTGGCAGCTTGTGTCTGCATGGGGTGCATTTTTTATCTATTTTTTTAACCGTCATTAATGCGGCAGACATTTTGCAGGGAGGTTGGTTCGAGACAAAGCACACAGAAAGCACTAAGCACTAAAACTCTGCCTTACAACGAAGAATAACTTCTGCAAATGGATCAAAACACGACACCACAAAGGTGCGACATAGTTCAGTTTTGCTTTGCGAGTAAAAAGAAGGAAAGCATAAAGGCACACAATGCTGAAGTCAAAAGAGAAGTTGTAGACGTTTTTAGCTGTTAGGGGAAACCCACAACTTCCGACATTAAGATGAGCGAGAGAGAGAGTTTGTTTTGCTAAAATACATTTTGAGAGAAACATAATTGCTGCCTGGATTGCGTTCAGTGGAAATGTTCCCCCAATAGTGATCAGAGTGGAAAATGGACTTATAAAGAGCAGTACCTGGATGCTTTATGAGTATATCTGAAGTTTTAAGTTTAGATTGCTGTTAAAGTACATACTAGCAAGTAAACAAATACTGTTTTGTGCTTTTAAGACATACTGGATTTCTTTTTTTAATATTTAATCAAGGCCACAATCATGTACTAAGTCATCAAACACTCATTCAGTACATACTTATGTTATTGTGCAGGATAGATGTAAGATGCTTTTGTGATAGCGACTGAAACGTCTATGTTTTCCACAACAACATTGCAATTAGACGCGCTGTAGTGCTTAATGCTTGATCCGCTGAATAGATTGCAGATTTCTTTCCTTTTCTCCCTTTGGACCTTTGCAACATCGCCTCAGCAAACTGTTGTTGTTGTTTAGCCATTGTTTGTATTTGCTGATTGTTCTTTATCTTTGTTTATCAAGTGCTGTTGGCCATTGGTTACTGTTATAGACAACTTGAGGGGGAATTTGTGAAAGCAAAAAAAACAAAAAAAACAACAAGCAGTAAATATTCAGCAGTCTCGCCATATTGCCACACATCTGTTCCTTTTGTGAATTTAAGTGCCAGTGTGTGTTTGTGTGTGTGTGTGTCTGCGTGCATGTGCAGCTCGGCTCTGGTGTGTTTCCGTACGTGTGGGTTGCAAAGATAGACGGCTGCTAATATCAGATTTTGTGAAAGAGCCAAATGTTCCACTGTGGATAAAGACTATTACAAATGGCTAGAGGCTGTTTTGGCTAGACACTGAAATCACAGCAGATAAATAACATTAGAAAATATTGAACTGACGCACACATAAACACGCAGAGACGCTCATGGATTCAGACGCCTCGCACGCCACCGCGCGCACGCTCCTAATCCAAACACAATGAGCACCTATTGTGTGGGGAAAATCTGACTTCACGGTGGGAATTCAACGTGGGAGAGAAAAGCGTAAACACCAGAAAATGCAGTAAAAACACGCGTACAAAAGTTGTGCCCCCAGAATTTTCTTTTTTTTTCCCACTGAAAATCGTGACATACCAAAAACGAAGGCCACATCTGAATTCCATTATGTTGTTGTACTATAGAGGCTAGTTGAATTCTTTGGTTTCTTATTTTACAGTTAATAGCTGACTAACGTGGGGAAATTGATGATCAGTCAGGAGTGTAATGCACAAATTAAAGAGGGAATCAACTCGAGGTAGAAACACAATCAGATACATAACTGAGAGCGAGCTACACAAAAACAACGGCAGTGACTTTATATTTACTGCTACCAATAAATAATAACACATAAACGGCACAACCAAAAGCGTAACTGAATGCAGGAATAAAATTTGCCGGTGAAGATGTGGAAGCAGCTGGTAAAAGTAGTGATACGTTTAAAAAATCACATTGGAAATGAGAAACCGGTATCCAAGGAGAGCGAAAGCTGCATTTTTATAAGTGGCAATCTTTGCAGGGAAACTTTTAAAGAGGAATTCAGATCAGTATCTAACCAGTCGCAGATGTGTTCATCTCCGGGGGTTGTGTTGAGGTCCGAGCCTCCCTCTCTGCCCATGAGAAGCTCAGACACCAAAAATAACTTTAAAATTGACTCTGAGTTCATTTCTATGCCATTTCTATCTGGTTATTGAACAACTACAAGGAATAAAGATCTGGAGTTCTAATGCCCAGGTGATTACAATGGGATTAAACATCAGGAAGTAATTTTAACATCCATCCATCCATTGTCTATACACCGCTTAATCCTCACTAGGGTAACGGGGGGCTGGAGTCTATCCCAGCTGATTCAGGGTGAAGGCAGGGGACACCCTGGACAGGTCACCAGTCTATCACAGGGCTACACTTAGAGACAGACAACCAAGAACACTCACATTCACACCTACAGACAATTTAGAATCACCAATGAACCTCAACATGTGTTTGGACTGTGTGGGAGGAAGCCAGAGAGAACCCACGCTACACGGGGAGAACATGCACACTCCACGCAGAAAGATCCCGGGATGCGAACCGGTGACCTTCTTGCTGCGAGGCAACGATGCCAACCACTGCCCCACCTTGCAGCCCTACTTTTACCATGCATTCTGTAATCTTGTTAGAAAAGGTTCTAGAATAAGTAACAATACCAGCATATAGATTCAACAAATGAGAAAGACAAGAGTTTTGAAGCATGTGCGTCTGACAAAAGTCTCCCTGTTTTGAAGAGTAGATGAGGTGGAGAAAGAAATGCCTGCATGTTTAACCTTCTTGTGTTCACAATTGTCCAATGTTGGTCTTACAAGATGACAGAATGTCTAGAAATCTTGATCCCAAAAGTACAGGTATAAACCACGCTCTTCATCCCAATGTATAAAGTGTCGGGAGGACAGGAGGGTCTGGAGGTGAGTTGCAGGTCACAGTAATGGAGGTAACTCCTCTGCTCTGAGCCCTTATCGGCTCCATAGGGAGTAGAAGCAATTTTCAGTTTCCACCAAGAGAGCTTTTAATTGTCTTCCAGCCATAAAAACCTGTCCAGTTTGTTATTAGGTGCGAGCGACAGATGATCCATGTGAATAGAGGTTTTTTTTTTTAGTTGTCTGCTCAGACTGACCCAAATGCTTTCATACTCAGATTTACAGCTGTGGGACAGAGTTATTGGATTTTGTGACTGATTGGTGTTCTTCAGCTCAAAGATACTCCACACTAATTATCTGATGTGAGGAGAAGACTAATCTCAGTGCAGTTAACTTTTTGCATTCCAAAGCAATCTGTTCATACGTGTGCTGGACAATTTATTGTTCTAATAGATTAGTTGTCCTTTTCCTTGATAAGATAAATGGAGAGCTTTATTTTGAAGGAGTACATTGATAGCAATCACTCAAAACATTTACCAGGAACAAGCCTACTCATGTTTGAGAACATGGGGTTCTGCTTTCATGTACAGTGAACCCTCGTTTATCACAGGGGTTACGTTCCCGCACTATAGAACGAAACCAATGATCGAAACCTGTTTTCAGGCCCAAGCATTTGTTGAAGAAATTAAAATAGAAACGTTTCCTTACAAATAACTATGATAGTTTTTAGAAATACTGTAAAATAATCATTTTAATAATCAACCTACGAGGTTGGACACATTGTGCGTATTTCACAGTTCCTCTGACTGTGCCTCTTCATGCTGACTCCGCTCTGCTGTAGCGTCTTTTTCTACTTCTTCTACCTTCCTTTAGCATGTCCAGAAGTTTAAAGCGATAGTTAGCATCTTCCTCTGCCTTTTTGGCACGTCCGCAGCTGCCTTTGTCGGTGCAGAACGTTTCATTGTGGGTTTTGTCGTGGAGAAAATTTGCAAACATGTAAATTTGCCAATCCCAACGCATTCTGCACTGGACAGAGATGAGGGGCGGAGAAGATTGATTGACATTGGCCTACAGCCAATCAGGACGCAGAACACAATGCGCGTTCATACACTGTAAAAAGAAAAGCATAAAAAAGCGAAGCCATGAAAGGTGAAGCGCGTTATAGCGAGGGTTCACTGTAGCTGCATAGATCTGGGATGAACATTTCAGGTGCAGGTGTGGACCCTCCTGGTCCTTTTTTTGGGCAGCACAACTGATTGACAAATGCCAACCTTGGGACTGCAAAAAGTCACCACCCCACATGCAGCTGTAAAGTTAGTAGATCTAAAATCTGAACAGCTTTTATTGGTAATAACTTGTTGTACTGATTAACTTGTTCTCCTGACAGAATGTATTGTTTTGTAGCTGCTGTTTCATGTGTAATAGTTCAATCACTGACAACCAAGAGCCCCGAAAAAGTCTGGACTTCTGTATCCCAGCAGGGTTTTTTTTTATATATAATTAGATTATATATATTTAGTTTCTCTGCAATTCTGAAGATGGCTTTCAATGAAATCTAATTACCTAGAATATGAAAAGAAACTGGTATTATGTTTGAATTGAAACGATTTTGAACAAAGTTTGGAGAGTTTTTTTGTTTTTTAGTGGAAAAAATATTTAGTTTTATGAATGAATTTAATTTAAAAAAGGCTCCTACAGTAATTTGAGACCAGACTTTTAAATTAAAGAACTTCTAGTGACTGATGAGTTGAGGAAAATGCTGGAGGTGTGTTTCCAGCTGTTGATTGATAGACGCTCTTTGGCCTTGGTGATGTCGCGCTGTAATTGTGCTGGCAATCTGTGCGAAAATACCCCACTTTATTAGCAGATTTTATAACCCAATTCAAGAAATCCTCTAAAGTTAATATTCAGCTCACCTTGCTAAAGGACATATTTTTGTAGGGAAGAGAGAGAGGAGAGAGAGAGCGAGCTAAAGAGAAACGGCGAAATGGAAAGAAGTAGGGAAAAAAATACCTCCAATCAGCTGAATGAAGAGAGCGGGTAAAATAAAAGGAGGAAGAGTGGGAAGGTGTTGCATTTTTACCACCAGGACCTCTCTGTTTGTATGTTTTCATCCGAGAGAGAGAAGGAGTGAGCACAGCCAGAATCCAGCCAGGAGGCGAGAGACACACTGATAGGATGACAGTAGGAGGGCAGGAAATGAGGCAGAGAAATGAAGAGAAGCTGATCTTATGATTGTTGTTGCTCAGGCTTTCATTTCTCCCCTTTTTAAACCTTTCTGTTCTCCCTTCTCTTTATCCCGACGCTCGCTCTCTTGACTCCTGGAGAATTTTCCTATTCTGTCTCCTCTCTGTGTCCACTAGGGGGAGGGTATGAACTGTATTATCTGTGTATCTGCTTCCTTTCCTTCCATCCTTCTCTCAGCAACTTTTTTTTTTCCCTCCTCTCCATTTATTTAAGTTTTTCAAGCATCCGTCGATTCTTCTGTGTGTCGAGCATAATATTGTTCTTTGATCAGATTTGAATAGAATGAATGATGCCGCTTTCCGCTGATATTCAGTTTGAGCTCTGAATTCAAGATCACAGCGAGTCAAAGCTCCCTGAACCGTGTTTGAAGGATGTAAAGTATGAACACACTTCTGCTTCTCTTGTTAAACGTCTGCCTCTAACCACTTACACTTAAAATGACAGATTTACCTTCTTACATGTTCAAAACATTGCATTTAAATCCATTCGCCACAGCACTCAACAGGCTGAAAACCTGTTGTTGTTGTTTTTATTTAGCGCAAATGGTGGTTGTGCAGGGCTGCAAGGTGGCGCAGTTGGTAGCACTGTTGCCTCGCAGCAAGAAGGTCGCCGGTTTGCGTCCCGGTGGGGGCACCGGAATCTTTCTGAGTGGAGTTTGCATGTTCTGTCCGTGCAGCGTGGGTTCTCTCCAGGTTCTCCAGCTTCCTCCCACACAGTCCAAAAACATGTTGAGGTTAATTGGTGATTCTAAATTGTCTGTAGGTGTGAATGTGAGTGTGCTTGGTTGTCTGTCTCTAAGTGTAGCCCTGTGATAGACTGGTGACCTGTCCAGGTGTCCCCTGCCTTCACCCTAAGTCGGCTGGGATAGGCTCCAGCCCCCCATGACCCTAATGAGGATTAAGTGGTGTATAGACAATGGATGGATGGATGGATGGATGGTTGTGCAATTTTTTTTTACAGCCTCTGAGTTCACAGTGGAACAAATGCTGCTCGTTGTTTAAACCTTAGTTTTCATAAAACTAAATGATGAGTGCAATCAATGACTGCTGTAAGCAACGTTGCATTTTTCTTTTTTTCTTTTTAGGAAAAGGTAAAGTTGGAAATTCAGATTCATTATTCACTCACTAATATATTTATTTAAACACTAATGGCCCAAAAGGAGGTGAAATTTTAGTGCGTTCTCTGCTGAATGGACACACGTTTCCATCAGGGTTCAAGTATCTCATCTCATCTAGAAAATGTCCTCAAACGAGACCTTAACCTGCGCTCAGCACATCGTACCCTGTGCATTCATCTTCACTTCATGCTTCCCATCAATGATGTATCGGACTCCAGAGTGCAACCAAAAATCTATCAAGTGCGACTGAACATTTTTATTTGTCACTAAGGAGTGCATGACATTTAGCAGGTCTATCCGTGTGTGCAGCGTTATTTTTATTTATTTACTTTCCGCCCACATTCTGCGATACACTGTGCGCTGGTGATCGACTGTGAGCGCCCGCTGGCTACTGTGCCCTGCGCTTTGACTTGTATAGTTGGTGGCTGGTGTGACTGTGCCCCTGCTGGTTGTGCTTTCAGAGACGACAGTGAATTAAAGAAGCATTTTAGATGTTTTCCTATGATTGATACACTTTATTGGTGTTATTTCATCTTTCCTAACTTCCGGTGCTCTGGCTGTAAACACCGTCCATGCCGATGTCTTGTCTGAACAAAACACATGGGGGGCACATTTGGTTTTCTAGCAGGTTGTTTTATTTGAGAGGGGTGGCCCCGTCGCCCACAGTAATTATGAAGTTAACCAGTCAGTAATAAACCCATCACTAATCCTGTCTGCTGGCTCCACATCCACTGTCCATGTTTGTACTATTGTCCTGTGAGAGAGGAGCTGCTTATTACTTTGTCTTTGCCCATTACAGTCGTGACTCAATAATCCGACACTAAATGTAAAACCTTCTTTTATGTGGGATAGCAAGGCTGTCGGATTGTCAAGATGGAGGTCCAGATACAAGGAGGGCTTGATGCTTGAAGGGTCATTTGTTGTTAATATTCATTGTTCATAGTTGTTAATAATAACAAGTAGTAACTAGACCCTGGAGGTGACAGGGTGAAAGTGGCCGGAACGCACAGGCAGTACTTGGCTGCTGATGCTTGTTTAGTTAGCGGTCACACTTGGTGGTGGTGGTGGTGGTGGCGGGGGAGTAGCAGATATGTTTCGCCGCGGCCATCCGTGTTTACTTCCTCAAATACTGAGCACGCTCGCTGCATGTGACGTCGTCGTGTCCTCTTCTGCGCATGCGGGACACTTTTGGGTCGTATGAAGTTAACACAGCAGATCACATACAAGTCGTGTTTAATTGGAAATGTGAACGAACTCGCAAAAAAATCGGATTTCACAAAAAAATCAGAATTGAGCATTAAGTCCTGCAGTCTGAATGTAGCCAATCTGTCAGATTGTTCAGTCAGATAATACGCCGTTAACCTTGTTTGTGACATAAAATGTCATGTCGGAGTCGGAATCCAAGGCTGTTGGTATGTTAAGGCTATTTTTCATGGGTTCCAATTGTTTTTCCTAAAAACCTGTCGGATAGCAAAGGTTTTCAGATTGTTAAGGGTCGGATTATCGAGTCACGACTGTATTTTATTGTCAGAATAAACAGAGATCACCTTCAAGAGATCCCAATGTGTCACAGCATCCTCTTTGTAACGACACAACATAGAAGTTCCATCCATTATCTATACACCGCTTAATCCTCATTAGGGTCGCGGGGGGGGCTGGAGCCTATCCCAGCCGACTTAGGGCGAAGGCAGTCAAAATTATCATTGTGGTACAAAAAAAGTGCAGTAAACGATTTGGGGTGGACTTAATAATGTGCTGGTGCGCTTAAATGGAAGAAGAGTCTGTGCAACAAACGTAAAACTAAAATTAGTCTGGAGCCCTTGTGTGTATTACTAATGCAGTATTTTATTCAGTACATCATCAGCCTCTGGTTAGTGCATCTGATAAGATGGAAAAATGCACACTTTGTGCCACAAGGTACATTCTTATTATAAGCACCAAATGCAGTCACGGCAGTAATTTCTGTACATTAAATTGGAACAGCGAGGTTACATGCCCTTCCCAGAGGCACTCTGTCAGTTTTTATGAGAGCACGGTGACATTCACAATCTCGTTTCCCAACATATGTTCTTTCATCTATATAACCAATAATGTGAACAGCTAAAGTCGCGCACTTGCAGATACACCTCTAACCTGTAAATCTCTCGGTGAGGACGCCCTGTCGTCTTATTTTATATCTGTTGTCGTAATCCCAGTGTGTTCTGCTGTGGCAATTACTTATCGAACTATCTTCAGTACTCTGTGCTATTCTTATCTATATCTTTCTCTATGCTGCAGCAAAAACCCAACTTCCCCACAGGAGCAATTAAAGTTTCCTCCAATCTTTAGGAAATGCAGGAGAACATTTATAAGGCACGTTGAGTAACAAGGACTGCAGTACGGTTGCTACCAATGTCATTAATGTCGTGAGGGACTGTGGCCTCCTTAGATGATGTCATGTTCCAGTGTCACATCGAGCAACAAGCCAACTTGATTAATCGCTACACAAACAAATGAACCCGTCCAATAAGTGCTGCTTTTTTCTTTATATCTATGAAATATTAAGCAACAATGCATTAACATTTGACAAAATCTGTATTTGCTGCAGGGGTGGTATTTACTTATTTTTTGTTGGAAAATGAACAAAGTGTGTAATTTGTCAATTTATTTATTTATCCCAATATCATACATTTTAAATGTGCCTTCAGGGCCTTACAATCTGTACAGTTTACGACACCCTCGGCCCGTAGATTCTCAATTCGTTTAGGGAACAAAACACACAAAAAAAAAGACAGAAAAAAGTTGGAAGAAGCCTCTGGAGGAGAAAATGTGCAATAGATGTCAGTACAGAAAAGCAGCAGAGCACAGTTACAACACAGAAAACTAAGATGACAACAATATAAAATGCAACACATGAAGAATATGATGTGGGAGGACATGAAGAAACTTCAAAGTGTCACAAGTACACAACTATAGCTGACTTCTTACACATGGAAAAGGATTGTTTTCAGCTTTCTGCAGTCTGCCTGCTCCCTATGCCATTATTAAAAAATGTTGCCTTGTGGTAGGATTGAACCGCAGATGGGTAAAGACAACACACACTACAGACACTAAATGCACTATAATCTTTTCATTGCCTTTGTGAGGAAGTCTAATGTTTCTCTGCTCAGATGTGTTTTTTTTTTTTTTTCTGTCAGGCTCTGCTGTTTGGAAAACTGAGACAATGCTAACGAAGCAAAGCATAGTTTCTCCTGCTGGTTTTTTTTTCTAGGCTTTGTATCCAAGATGGAGCGCAAAGCAAACACAAACATATATAGATATAACATTCTGTGTCTGTATTTGTTGTGTGTTTAAGCATCAAGGAAAGAAAAAGGCCCATTTTTCTTTCTTTTATTCCTTCGGAAAGCAGCGAATGAGTTTTCTTCAGGAGTAGAGCTATTTTCTTCATGGGGGAAATTTAGTTTATGGCCCTCAAAAGATGTAGATATTGGACTGCAAACAAAACAAACAAACAAAAAAAAATGGCACTATCAAACCACGGCGTGACTTCAGATGATTCACCCTGCAAGTTTCCTCCAGGTCACATCTATCACTGAGCTGTACAGTAAAGTTGTGTTTACTATAATGTCAACAGCAGTACAAGATGAGTAACGTGTGATCAGAAGTGCAGCTCAGATGGATGAGTAAAATGTACCAATCACTGGACCAGACCCAGCATTGTCACATTTACATGACATTAACCTTTTAATTTTTTCCCGTCACCTATCCATTCTCTGCCTCCCCCTCTCTTTCTTTAGCTCCCGCTCTTTTTTTTTATTTTATTATTATTTAAATTTCTGTCTCCAACTCCGTCTCTTTTCTAGCAAAAATAAGTCAATGAACAATGGGTGGAATGGCTGAAGTTGTGGAGGAGTGAAGCTAGTCTTTCACTACTGATTAAATTATCAGCTTGGCACCCCATCAGAGGCACAAAGGCATGAAATTGCTTGACATTTTTTCTCCCTGTGCACTCTGCCATTAGCCATTTCCTCAGCTACATTTCACAGCGAGGAGGACAGCGAGAGCCTCTGAAAATCATTTTCAGGAGTAACCTAAGGATTTGTCAGCCGGTGCGTTGTGTAAAGGCAGACAGATGTATGGGACATCGAATGTTGTGAAAAGATAGCTGCACAAAACGCACAAACTTTTGGCGAGTGTGTGAAGTGACTTCTGGTGAAGACGTGAAAGCTCGCATCCAGAGCTAGATCTCTGCAACACACACAGTTTGCACACAAAAAGTCAGAGAACCTGATATCTGAAGTACAACATGTAGTTTTCTGTGGTTGCCACCTCCTAATTAACACCAAGTGCGTGAACACAAAAACATGTACACACACAAGGTTCTGTTTCTTGTTCTTTCTCTTGCACACAAACACACTTTCTTTCCACAAAGACAAATGTCTAATGTACCTTGACTTTCTCCTGTCCCACCTCAGTAACTCAGTGGGGACTTTTATAACTTTTTAAAACAGCCCAAGGCTTTGGCTTTTCTCTCTCTCTTTTTTTTTTTTTTCACACCTGCAGGATTCATGGGGCGATTTAAACGCGCCGCATCACCCTCCCTCACCCAGGCACCGGCTCGCTGCAGAAGTCGAGACGCTTTAGAAATGCCATGTTTCTGCATTCTGTCTCGATTTAACTCTCTAAAAGTCAAAGACTGACGCTTTTCCTTTCTTCGGTCTCGTCTCAATGCATCACTCAGCAGCACTTTTTAAAATGTAAAAAGTTTTTTAAAGTGCTTCTCGGATGGGGTTGGACGACGGCAACGGGGGCACTGAGGCGGATGACGGAGCATTTAGCGTGAAAAGGTTAAAGGTTTGCGTCCCAAATGGCAAGGTGGCGATAAGGTGGCGTGGCCTTCAATAGTTCTGAAGAGGAAAAGGGCAGGATGAATGTCAGCCAAGTCTCCTGGGAAGTATAAATCTCACTAAAAATCCCAAACTTTAACATTTTCTGCACAACTTTCCCCACACTGCTTTCAAAAATACATCAAATGAAGTCATTTCTCTTGAAATGCGGTTTCATCTCAGAGCTGGGAGGAAGCTTGTAGGATCTATGATCGTAAGAGAAAACCCATCTAGTCAATGTTCATACACAAATGAACGCATGCTTTGTGTTTCTCTTTTTTTATACTTAAAAACTATGAGCTCTCAAAATAAATTAAATATTCCCACTGTGCACTCGTGTTTAAACAGCGAGCAGTGAACGTGTTGCACGGCACAGAAAACGTGATTCTTGGGTTCGAGCAAATCATCTCCCAAATCAGAAAACCTCTGACATGCTCCACTCATAATTTAGGTGATGCCACTTTATAAAATTATTATCTTCAAGCTCAAAATTAAAAAGTTGGGGTTCAATTCAACAAACTGAAAGTGACAATTAGGACAAATATATACACATAAATAAACTACATCAGATTGAATTTCCCTTCTGGGATGAATAAAGTATTTTTCATTTCATTTTTTTTTCATTCAGATACCTCAATCAATTCTATACTGACGTTGAAAGCCTACGCAATATATTTAAAATCAGAATTAAAGCCACTATGACATGGCCTTTACAGTCTAAATGTTATATATATATAATGGCACTTCAAATAGAAACGGCCATAAAATGCGATTTGCAAATGTTCCTACATGTTATTTTTTCAATGCAATTGATTTAAGTTATGATCAGGATACCATAAAGTGAAACTTAAATGGTCCATGATCTGGTATGTGATCGGTGCTGCAGAGGTGTAAATATTAAAATTAATGATGGCTGAATTCCATTTAGCTGCTGCAGCTTCAGTTTTTGCTAGTGTGCACAGTGCTGCCTCGCTGTTCTCACTAGAACACACAGAATGGAGCCATTCTTAACGGTCCTCTGATTATTTCAGCTTATCTCCTGATATGACGTTTTACATTCTTATTCGCCACTATTTTACTGTTTTAAGGATAACAAAACTTAATCCTGCCCTATTGAATGTTTTTTCTCTGCATAAATAGTCGAGGCTTTAGTGCAAACAGTAATGAGAGGCAGTTTGGTAAAAACAGAAGTGCGACAATAGACTTCTCTGGAACACCTATTGTCACTAATTGACAGTTATTTGTCAGTTGTGTGAAAAATAATTTGAGCTCTGCAATCTGACCTTAAATGCTTTTTTCAGGCATACAAGCGCAGCCATTTCTTCCAGGCAATAAGAGTCAGCTTTTGACAGCTTCATTGCAGGACAAATACTTTAGAAAGATTATATAAAATAGACACTCAATGCAGCAGAAGTTAATACACTTCCAGTCCCAGACACACAAGTTAGAAAGCCTGTGAACACTAAAGCAAAACTGAGTACACCAGTGATTTCCAATTAGCCTAATTGCATGAAGATAGTTTAAAAGAAAGGACCTGTGAACTCCAGAACTCTTTGGACCTATGGGTGCTGTCTATCTGCATGTCTGCATCATGGCTCCACATGAATAGATAATCAGTAATCAGGGTGTACAGAAAAGCTGCATAGTACCAGTAATCAGAGCCATAGCGGCCGTCCTCCAAAAATTATGCCAAAAAATAGGCAGAAGAATGCTTCAGACTTGGCACTGAGGTTATCGGTGGAAGCTGGAATCTCAAAGGACAATGCATGACATGAACCACGTTAGATGGCATCCAAGAAAACAACACCTGCTTGCATAAAATGTGCATGAAAAGAAGCCTAATGAATATGGCAAGCACAATATTTTATCAGATGAGACCAAGATATCTTTGTTCACATGGGATCCAGCATTTTTTACATAAATCTAGTTAGGACAGTGAATGCATCGTCCCAGCAGTGAAGCACGGAGTGGGAGTGTGATGATATGGTGCTGCATGAGTGTACAAGGTGTTGGAGAGATGACATTAATAGATGGCACAATAAATGACTGGGGATAATTTAAAAAAAAAAATACTGGCTGACAAGACTCCCAGTCTGCAAAAGCTTGGCAGAGGAGGAACATTCCAGTATGATAACAATCCAAAACACGCTGCCAAAATCCACGACCATGAAGTCACCAGACTTGAATCCAACCGAAAACATTTGGGATCATTTAAAGGGGAGAGTCGTGCAATACGACTCCGAAAGCAAGGAGCATCTGAACAAAACATGTCTTTTAAGAAGAGCAGAACATCTTTCCGGGTATTTGGTGTCCTCAATACGAAGAAATGTTGAGTCTGTCATTAGAAACAAAGCTGGGTGTAGAAAGGATTGAAAAATATTGTCAACTATTTGAATGTCAGTAATAAAAGGTGTGCTTGTGATGCATTAAGTTCCGACTATGGGGCGTGTATTCTTATGTAGTGAAACTGTCAATTTTTGATTTTACACAAGATCAAATAACCCACTGTTCAACCTAGAAGTAATGTAGCTATTATAAAGTGATCGTTTTGTACATCCATCCATCCATTATCTATACACCGCTCAATCCTCACTAGGGTTGCGGGGGAAATGGAGTCTATCCCAGCTGACTTAGGGTGAAGGCAGAGGACACCCTGGACAGGTCACCAGTCTATCACAGGGCTACACTTAGAGACAGACAACCAAGCACACTCACATTCACACCTACGGACAATTTAGACCAATTAACCTCAACATATTTTTGGACTGTGTGGGAGGAAGCCGGAGAACCTGGAGAGAACCCACGCTGCACGGGGAGAACATGCAAACTAGACGCAGAAACCGGCGAACCGGCGACCTTCTTGCTGAAAGGCAACAGTGCTACCAACTGCGCCACCTTGCAGGCCCAATTTTATACCATTTACCAGTTTATACTTTACCTGTAATGGTGTTTTACATGAACCAACATTTGCAGGGGTGGAGAGAGGAGCAACTGTTGTTTGACAGGAAAAGAGTAGGATACAGTTGTGCCGTCATTTCAGGTACTAAAAACAGCAACCAAGAGAAAAAAAACAAGTGTTGAAGTGTGAAGGGAAAGGCAGAAGCTGTGCACTGCAGGTTTTAACTTAATAGAAATTAGGACTACATTCATTGAGCGGGGAGCAGCGTAATGGACAAAGCTGTAGTATGCATCACACCGAATTTCAAATTGCCAACATGAAAATATAAATGGGATCGCTATTTGTATAAAACTCCTCATTTATAGTTCTGCCAGATATCTGAGATATCATATTTTTTGAAAAGCACTTCCAATATTCTCTACTGTTATTTGTCTTCTCTTTTTTTTTTAAATATGTAAGACCCTCATCCACCCTCTATTTCTCCTCGTCCCCCCCACAAAGAAAAAAAAAATGCATTAAGATAAAAACCATTTCATGTTGATGTATTTCTGTCCTGCTTATCTTGTCAGGGTGGACAAATATGGACTCTGTATAAAACGGCCTTGTCACTGAAGGTCAAAGCAGATCGGTGTGAGAGAGAGAGAGAGGGGAGGGGGGCTGCGATTGTTGGCATTAGAGAGAGAGAGAGAGAGAAAGGGAGGAATAATGTAAGAATTGGGAGCAGAGAGGGAGGAGAGACAGTTTTCTCTAATAATAATGAATTGCAAAGATAAGAGCTTAGCTGCAGACTCCTGCTATCTGCACTATGGGAAAAAAAGCAACCATGCAGAGGCCTGACCAGAAACTTTATGGGCCTGTGTGTATGCATATGTTTATATAGGTGTGTCACTGAGTGATTCAGACGATGGGCTTCAGACTGAGAATGTGTGCCTGTGGACAAGAAAGATAGTGGAACAGTTATTTTAAAAATATCTAAATGAACCCTCCCATCCTCAAAGATCTCTGTACCCGCACGATGCCATATGTGTTGTTAAAAGTCAACCTGCCACCGTTTTAGAGGGTTGCAGAGCTTAGTAGTTCACTGAAGAGGCCGCCTTGTACTCGTGTTGTCGCGCTTCATTTCTGGAAGTTGCTGTTTAGAATTCCATCCATCCATTATCTATACACCGCTTAATCCTCATTAGGGTCATGGGGAGCTGGAGTCTATCCCAGCTGACTTAGGGTGAAGGCAGGGGACACCCTGGACAGGTCACCAGTCTATCACAGGGCTACACTTAGAGACAGACAACCAAGCACACTCACATTCACACCTACGGACAATTTAGAATCACCAATTAACCTCAACATGTTCTTGGACTGTGTGGGAAGAAGCTGGAGAACCCGGAGAGAACCTATGCCTCACGGGGAGAACATGCAAACTCCACGCAGAAAGATTCCGGCGACCTTCTTGCTGCGAGGCAACAGTGCTAACCAACTGTGCCACCTTGCAGCAAGCTGTTTCGAATTTCTAGAACATATTCAGAAATATCAGGGTTAAAAAGATACTACCTACACTCCAATTTGCAGTTTTAGTTCATTCGAAGTAATTTTTGTCAACGTTTTTCAAAGGTTTTGCAGGTATGTTCTTCACGAACCTCTGCCAAATTGCTAATTAGCTACCATTAGCTACTCATAAAGTATAGATGAAGGGAGAGTTAGTCGTGCTAAATGACTTTTTTGCTTTGATGTAACTCTTGATGGTGCTACAGGAAAATATTAGTGGACCACCAAAGTTCAAATCATCATAAGAGAGAGAACTTTAACTCAATAACAAAATTCATGATGAAGCTTGAGGAGATGACCAGACTCTCTGCAGTTCATCCACAGGGGACCATGAGTATCTGCATCAAACCTCATGGAAATGTATTCAACAGTTTAGATGTTTCAGTCTGCACCAACATAGTGATCAGGACCAGCACTGCATCTCCAGTGCTGTGGCTAAACTTCTTGAAAGGTCAGTCGTATTATCAGTGGCAATGCTATGAATCCTGCTGCTATCATTTATTTTAAAAAACTGCTTTAAGGCTAATACGGATTTCTATTACAAGCTTTTCATCATTACTGATTCCTGAATTATGAGACTGACAAAGAGCTGAGGCATATTCCAGAAAAAAGAAAAAGAAAAAAACACCGTCATGACCATCCATTCTTTGTCCAAGGCTTAAGGCATTATATTCCTCAAATTCAACACTTAAGAAGTGTTTCCGAGGTCGAGAATGCTGATAGCTCAAATGCACAAACACAAGACACGTTCATAATTAAGGACATCATCGTTCAAGGAATAACCGGCCTCCAGACTATCCTCTGTTACATAAATTATCCAAGGTTAATCAAGTTGAATCTTGTATGAAACCTCAAACCCAATTTTTCAGCTTGTAATCGATGTTCATGCCAATTTTATTATGAAACCCATCCATCCTGGTCGTACTCATAATAATGCATCATGGAGTGTTTTTTTTATTTCAGGCTTGTTTCATCGCCAGGTACTGACAGTGACAGACGTGGTTCTTGTTCAAGATTTGAACACATTATCATACATTTTGCAGCATTTTCCACTCCCCCTCCACTTCTTTTTCTCTGCTTGGATTACATTTTTTCCTTTAGTGTCAAAAGCTTAGTCAGCTTAAAAAAAAAAAAAAAGTTTACGGTGGTCAAAATGTGTAACTGAGAAGCTGACATGCAGGGATTTTGTACATACACTCTGTCTCTATATGGGCAGTTTTAAACGAGGGAAAACTCGAGAAAGTAATAGGTGGCGTGTTGTGCAGAAAATGGACAAGCGAGTTAAAACAGAGGTGAAAGCTAACAGGGAGTGTGATGCAGAGAAGGAGAGAGAGAGGGAAGAGAGACATAGAGGGATAGATAGTCAGTATGTATGTGTGTGCTTGTCCATCAGAGCTGGTTTCAGCGTGCAGCAGCATCGCTGTAATTGCCTCAGCTGTCAGACGAGCCAAAGATCCGCACATCACTGGTGTTGACGAGGCCAGCAGGCTTTCTTTTCTCCCTCTTTCTCTCTCTCTCTCTATGTATCTATCTCTATCTCTCTCTCCATTGCACATGCAAATCCACATCACCTTCTGTCTGTCTGTCGATCACCTTCCTGTCTCTCCCTTTGATTCTCCTTTTCTTAACCTCTGACTGCAGCAGCATACACTCTGTTTTTTTACAGATCAATAAGTCAGACCCAATGTGAAGTGTCTGCTTCCAACACTTATTATATCACTTGGATGCTCAGCACTGCACAGCAGCAAACCTTCCATCAGCTTTAATCCACCTCACGACTCCTCCACACCTCCAATACCTTTACCTTCAACCCAGAATAAATACCTCAGTTAGCTGTGAGAAGGAGCTGCGACAGACTGCTGACAGAAGAAACGGTTTCATTTGTGAAGTTTTTAATAAACTGTCACATAAAAAAAAAAAAACACGTATATGAGAGCCAATTTTGGAGATGTTTTACATGCCAGTAAAGGCCACAACCACAAAGGACGCATTGTGAAACAATGACATTTTCAGTCAGTACAGCTTTTCGTTTCAACGCACAGCACACTGTTAGTCATTTAGTCTGAATGGCACTCATAATCTCCCTCTTTCTCTAAAATAAGAGCAGCAAATTGAGGTGAAATGACTTAATTCTAATGCAAACCAGCGTGCTTGGAGCATTTTCTTAAATCAAGTGACATTATCTTGATGCGAGTGATCTGCTTTACGTCCGTCTATCCTCACTTAGTGAAGAAAATGTCCAAAAATCCAACGAATCTGCATTTGAAATTAATGAAATTCATTTATTGGGGGATGTTTTATTTCATCCATAAAGATGCATTTTAGGAAGTCACATTCAACTGAATTGCTTGTCAAGGTGAACCATTTTTGCAGTAGAATAAAACAACCACCTCATAAAGCAGAAACAGCCTCAAAATGAACCTAATAATAGGAAAGGGGCGATGTTGAAGCAGGAAGATCGTCTAAATGTTCATTACTTGGGTGCAACCAAACATGGGAACGCAGTGCCAAGGGAGCTTTTTTCTATCTGCTAATAGATTAGTTCTTCAGATTGAAATCCTTAAATGTGGAATTATTCCTCACCAAAGTACTGATGAGGAGTTTATACACTTTCCTTCATTCTGGAGACAGTAGTTTAGTGAAGGACATTAGCAGAGGAAGCTTGACACAAACACCAAGACACTGATTCTTCTTTAGGTCTCTTTTTTTTCGTTTGTTTTGCCACAAACAGGATGCCCATCAGTTAATCTAGCCTTTCCCTCAGCAGGGTTTGTTGAAACCAGCCTTCTGGAGGGCCCTTGGGCAAAGCATGTCTGGAAAAGTGCCCTTATAGCAAAGCGTTTCCCCAATTTGGTCTTTGTTGTGAGCGTTCTGTTTAATTAGTCATACTACCACTTCATAAATAGCAGTTCTGTCTGCTTTGCTGAAAGCGTTCTATGTTTAATTTCACTTGCCAACGTGCCCTTGAGCGAAGCATTGTGCTTATCTAACACCACCAAACTGTTTAATCATCTCGTAGCGTTCTCAACTTTGAGTCACAGACTTAGCTACTGACCCTTTGCGCTTCAAGGGGAGGGATGCCAATCATGACCAGAGCACACTACACCGTGAGCAGTGTGGTGTAACGACTGTGCAATCTTTATATTTCATACAAGTTTCCTCAAAGACAACACAATAAAAGCAAAATGACTTGGAAAAAAATCTTGAAATGAGTGGGTTACTGTACTTCAACCCATTCTGTGAGGTAAGGTACAGTGTGTACATCTCTGATATCGTATCAAGATGTATTAAACATCACTTAAGGTACAATTCAGTTCTTTCTCAATTCTAAAACACTTGTTCTATGTGATACTCAAAAGCTGAGTGAACCTGCTATTCCTCCCCAGCCTCTTGAATTCAGTTCCAACAGTACTGACCAAATTGTTGGACAGACAGAACTCACCAGCTCGTATTGGGGCAATAAGTGCAGAATGGACCCATGCTACTTGCAGCACTGGATTACAGTACTCAATTTGCGATACCTGATACCCATTTTTGTTCGACTTTATGACTGGATCATTTAAAAAAAAAAAATGGTTTCGATTAATGTTTGTGATCTATTGATGACACATTATCAGATTTCTGTGTAAAAAGTTCCGTGTATTGATCCCCATCACATAGAATTCTGTCACAAGTTTTATTTTGTTTTGTTTTGTTTTCGTTTGTTTTGTTTTGTTTTTTATCATTGAGCAGACCTAACAATTCAATTGATGATGTCTTACTGACTTTCCATCCAAAAAATTTCCATTGTCCAAATATGTGTTAATCAATTCATGAGGTGTGATTACTCCAGACATTAATTAATAACAGTAATTACAATATACAATAGGTTTTACAAATGTTCTTATCTGAAACCAATGCAATGGTTTAAAAAGTGCAATGTTATATGAAAAAAACAACACGTACCAGTTCACTCTTCGACTTCAAGTTGTGAATTCCAGAAACAGCATGCATTTCAATGATTTCCTTAACTCAAGAGTATTGTAAGCTGTTGCTTTAGCAATGCAGCTGTAGTTTGCCGTTGCCTTTGACTGAGCTTCTCGAGGATAAAACCTTTAAAACCTTAAAAACCTTGATTGCACTCGACTTATTATCGACCTGCAGTATTAATCTGTTGGTCTGACTTAAACCACCTTTTCTTTGTTCAAACCGCATGTCTGTACAGGTGTGTGTTTCTTCTGTTTCCACTGCTTTCAGCATGACCAGAGTGTGTTTATGGTTCTCAGGCTGGAGTCTCCGACTCGGACCCTGACCCTGGAGGCCCCCAGAGGGGTGGAGGTCAACGCTGGAGTGGGTGACTTCACAGCATCCTGTAGGAAAGACCTTCTCTTGCAGTCCTCAGAGGGAGAGGTGAGTGTGTGTGCTTACTGTTAGTGCTATTTTTGGGTGTGTGTTTATATGTGGGACTGTCTGTGTGAATTCATCGATTGTTGTGTTTTAGTCTGTTGGGTGAATGTGGGGGGAGAAAAAATGGAAGCGAGAAGCTGACAAAAATAGCTGTACTCATGTGTAAATACAAAGGACAACACAAACTAGCAACACTAGTTGGATGTTTGTGTTGGTGTGTGTGTGGTCTTTAGACTCTGTGGCTCTTTCTATAGTGTTGGGCCCACTTCATTAAAGTACCTTATTAGGCTAATGAGCGTCATCAATCCAGGCGACCTTGTCCTCCTTTTCTCCCCTCCTCTTCTCATCACTCCTTTCTTCCCCTCTTCTATTTGGGAGAAGTGACTTCATTAAAGCTGGTTTGATGAGGTTCCCTGTCAGTTGTTGCTGCCGTGCGTGTGTTTGTATGTGTGTGTCATTGTTAGCCTGCTATCTCACTGTCAAACTCTTTGCATAGCAGCCTGCCACGTTGCGTGAGCACCGAAGCAGACTTAGCTATTATCCCTATGTGTGTAAGTAAGAGTGAGTGTGAGTGTGTGTGTGTGTGTCAGCCTGCCATATTGCATGTCCGCTGGAGCATAGTGTGTCATTAACTTAGTAATTAACAGAAGAATGACCCCCCTCTCGTTGCACTCACTGTCATTGTCAGTCACACTCACAAACTCCACTCTATCACAAATACACACACTCTCACGTTCTTCTACACAGCGCAATGTGCACTGGCATCCCAACAACAAACACACACACATCCACATCACAGACACTGACATTAAAAGTTGCATGCTCCACTCTGTTTCTCATTTCCTCTCTTCTTCCGTCTCATTTCCGCTCTTGTGAAAAGTACACAACTTCATCCACATGACCAGATAATAGAAAGTCTGACTTTAAATTAAGCACACAGAGGTCACCGAAATCTTGGGACAGCTCTGGCATATGGTGATAAAATACTAAGGTGGACTTTTGAAAATACAATAGAGGATGGACTTTCTAAGTATTTAATATGTGCAATATACCGAACTGGAGCTATGGCTGATGTGGAGAGAATATGGCGGCGCGGTGCATTTTGTGCCACTCATGCTAAAAAATCCATCCATTATCTATACACCGCTTAATCCTCACCAGGGTCGCGGGGGGCTGGAGTCTATCCCAGCTGACTCAGGGTGAAGGCAGGGGACACCCTGGACAGGTCACCAGTCTATCACAGGGCTACACTTAGAGACAGACAACCAAGCACACTCACATTCACAGACAATTTAGAATCACCAATTAACCTCATGATGTTTTTGGACGGGCTGCAGGGTGACGCAGTGGTTAGCACTGTTGTCTCGCAGCAAGAAGGTTGCCGGTTCGCATCCCGGTGGGGGCACCGGGATCTTTCTGCGTGGAGTTTGCATCCACCTTACAGCCCCATGCTAAAAAACGACACAATAAAAGTAAATTAATGAACATCTGTTGCATGTTGACACTGTCGCGTGTTTGCGTGAACAGTGACGACTAGACTGATAAAAGTCTTCCTGTGTAGGTCTGTTTCATTGTGCTGAATTTCAACTAATGTTTAATGAAGCATGAAAAACAAAAAGTCGTCAACTTTATAACTGCACAGTGGTAGGAGTGTGTCTGCTACACCGCCTGTACTGGGGGTTTTTTTGTATCGATTACACGATTTTATTGCACATTATTACACATCCAGCTAACTGGAAAACTTGTCCCTGCAGAGAAAATAAGGATAAAGGATAGTTACAGTTTATTTCACCCTGGCATAGTTCCTATTAGTGTGGGTGTTGTGACTATATAGATTGCAGTAAGTTTGCGCTTTCCCCCCTTTCAATGTAGAGATTTGGAGAAGTGAGGAGTTGCACAGAACAACATATGAACGGCATACATTGGGTTGACTTAGAAAACATAGAAATTAGCCACCTGGAACGGCCACAGAAATACTTGCCTCCGATTAAAGACTATTAATGGCAATGACAAGTAATATAACCTGAGAGGATGGTTTATTATTTTGAATCTTACATGCAAGTTGTTGGGAAGTGACTGTCCATATGTGTCCATCTGGGATAAACTAGTGACCTCCATCTAACCCTGAAAACCTGCAGCAGACAAATTGTTTACAGTCTGGACAGATGGACGGATTTGAAGTGAAGGCACAAATTATGTATTTGAAGACTCCCCCCTCCCCTCGCCGACACCCACAGGCTATGTGACAAGCAAGATTACAAAGAGTTCTGTTAGAGGTTACATAGAGTCCAGAAGTACCAAAATCTCAAGGATAGTCTCGGTTCCAGTGAGTGGGTACTGAATCAATGAATCATTTTTGAGGACAGATAGTTGCCTGAGTCTGCAGCTTCGATGGCATTTGTTTTTATCTTGTTCTTTTGGTCTAAGTCATGCACTTCCCTGACGGAGGACAGACATCCAATCACCGGCTCAGCAGTGCACAGGACATGTTAAAGTGTGTCCTTGAACCAAAAGCGGAGCCAGTGTGAGAGAGTAACTGACTGAGACTTTTCTAATGGCATACATGTGTTTTCTTCTTTACAGTGTCATCATATTTATATGGTTTCTAATTTTACACTTGAATTGGAAATGTTTATTGAAACTGTTAAAGGGGGAAAAAAATCCTTTAACAAGGCCCTTTGCCTCTTATTTAAACTTCCCCTCTGACACTTTAGTCCTTACCGTGTCTCTCATTTTCTCTAGGTGAATTATTACCTTTCTTCTCCTCTCCTCACTTGTCTCATTCCTCACCTTCCCCGTGACCTACTCCTCCTTTCTCTTCTCCTCTTGTTTTTTTGTGTAACTTTCTTTTTCTACATCTTCTTCTCATCCTCCTCCTCCTCCTCCTCCTCCCTCCTCTCCTCCTCAGCCTCTCAGTCCTTCATCTCTCAGTAACCCAGCCTATCTAATTAACTTTCCACTGCCAGGGTTATACATCACTGTAGCTGTCACTTCACAAGGAAGGGGGAGGGGAATTATAATTTTACCTCTTTTCTGTCATCTCTTTTACTCTCTCTCTCTCTCTCTCTCACTCACTCTCTCCCTCTGTTTCATGTGTTCTTTTGTCTCTTTCTGGTCTTTGTTCATCCATTATCTCTCTCTGTTTCTGTCTTTCTCCCTCTCTCCCTCTGTCATCCCCGCATAAATAGATGTCTCCCTATTGATGGCGAACATTAGCATGAAGCAGAGTGTAACAAGGGTTGTGGTGTGGGCCTTTAGCAAAGGCTTGATACCATGAAAGGCTCGAGAAAATGAAGGATTTGCGGCGCACTGTTTCTCAACCTCGTCACCCTTTTACTATAGCACTTGCCAGCCGAACATACAGAAAGAAAACCCTCTTTTCAGTAAGGTACAGCTTCATAAATGCCAGCGAGGCCTTATCTGCGCGTGTGAATGTATTCAGAATGGCTCGGGTTATCCTAATATTGAAACGGGCAAGGTCGCACTTGAAAAGAATATAGCCATTTGAATGTGATCTCTTTATGGGGAAAAGGTTGAGGGCAGAAGATGTGATTGCACCCCAAACTAATTACTGTCATGTAAAAATAGGGGGGATTCTTTCTTCTTGGTTGGTTCTCACCTCCTCTTCTCCTTCAAGCGCACCAAATGACACCATATGATATCCAAACAGATTCCTTTACACGAGATTTTGAAGCTGCATTTTTCTTCTACTAATGCAGATGGCACTAACTCAGGGATGCATTAGTGTATCTCTTTGTGTTCGCTTCTGCTGAATCGCCAGGAAAGCCGAGCGTAGCTCAGTTACGAGACGACTTTGGGATGAGTTGCAACTTTGCTCTGAAGAAAACAGATAAACAGCCTCTCCGCTACCTAATCGCAAAGTGCTGCAAAGTTTTTGCTAAAATGAAAAGTAGTAAAACAGCATACAATTTCTAAAAAGTATTATCTTTATCTAAGTGTTTCTTACCTTCTAGCAGAAAAAAAAAAACCTCATGTGTAGGGACAAGCGTCCAACCTACTGACAAGCATAATAAGAAGAAAGCTATTTTTCTTGGCGACACTCAATGTGGTTTAGATTTAGCAGCGAGGTTGTTAATCATTGCTGATAGTGTCATCTTGTTACAACTTGCAGTTTTTCCATTAATGAGACTTTGTATTAATAATATTTTTAATGAAAGCCATCACATCTGAAACCATCTCTAATGCTTTAACACTTTTGCTTGGATTCACTGGTTAAACGCTACGCGCTGACAACCCAATAAACTGCACCGTCATAGGTCGCCGTCGGTTTGACAGTAGATAAAAATAGGCGCTATCTGGTGTCACTGATACATCTGCGTTACAAATTACTTTGCGTCTCACCTTTCTCATAATCATATCTGACCAAACGCCTTGAGCATTTATCTCGGGAGGGCATCACACTCCTCCTTCACCTCTCTCTGCATAAACACACACTCAAAGTGCAGCAGCACACATTGCGGTGCGCTTGGCTCGCTGAGAGCATAACAAAGAAGGGAGGCGCACTCAGCAACAATTTCATTAAGAAACTGATTCATTAGCTCGGAATAAGCAAAACCATAATGGGTGTAGGTTCTCACCTAAAGCATCCACAAAGGATGAACTGAACACAGCTAAAACAAACAAAAGTAGATTGGATGTCTCAATAAAGTGGGAAGGGTAAAGTATAAGGAAGGACCTGAAAAAGAAAGAAGCAGAGGCGTGCCAACAGATCAGCTAATTCTCAAACTCAAGGAAGGATCCTTAATGGCTGTATTTTACGTCATTGAATCCTGCCAAAAAACTGTTTAGGTCTAACGTCTAGGATCCGTTAAATTCTGCCAAGAAAGCCGTTCAGGGAATTGTCAAGGATGCCTGTGCGTTAGTAAAGCGCCCACAGCCCTGTGTATATATTCAGAACTGAAGGCAGACCCTTTTCAATGACACACACTTGCACACTCACGACACTGTTCTCCAAATGTTGGGAACAAATCTTGTCTCTGATGGACCTGACTTGGAAGGATCCATCCAACTAAGGATGTATTTGATTAATATCATTAATTTCTGTCAAAACAGCCCACGTTTCTTCACTTTCACCTCATAACCACTCTCATTTTTATTTTTTTTATTACTCATAGGTATATAGATGAGTTCTAAAAAAACAAAAATAAATAAATTGGAATAAAATTCTAAGTTACAATACTCGTGCATTATGAGTCTACATGTAATTTCACTTCTGGGTGCACACACTATCCTGACAGTCGGTGCTTTCTGTTAAAATATATATATATACAATATACAATTCAACCATTTGCACAGGTAAGGATTCTGAAGGAACTTGTTTTAAACTTATAAAGACAGGAGGTCAGAGACAATCAGCCAAGTAGAGAGAAAAAACTGACATGAAAAGACAGAAGGAGAAGCGGATAAATCAGTTCAACAAATACAGACTGGCATACAGGTAGAAGAATGCTCAGCACAGCCAGATATAGACCTTTTTTTCTTCTTCTTCTTTTTTTTTTTTTTTTTTACGATACAACATTTTTTTTCCCCTCCTACATGCCTGAGGGTTGTGCTAGCTCTTCTCTAAAGACCATGCCATACCCCTAAGCCATTTTGTGGCAGTAATGCCCAATGATGCAATGTGTGGACGGTTCTCCTCATCAAGCAGTCCATTTTAACAGGGCCCACAGGACATTAGTTATCCTTGAGCTTAAAGAGACACGTGTGGTTGACACAAAGGTGAAAAAGTTAAGCCCACAGCCATTTGTTTACTTACAAACATCATTCTAACAATCTGTGGCATTTTGTTATAAATTCTACATGTACGTTTGGTATCCTCTCACTGCTTAATGCAACACTGATTCATTACAAATAGCTTTTGCACCACACATAACCTCCTGCAGCTATCCACTGTTACCGCTGTTCAGCTCAGCATACTCCTTGTGAATAAAGATTTGTCTGGACTATGCAGCTCCTTTCAGATATGCACCCCGTTCCATTCATCTGACAGCAGCTGAGCATGTTGGCATCATGTCTGAATGCACACCCGGGTCATTTTGCCACAAAAGGAGCGCTGGCAATCTTACTAAGTTTGTCCTAGTAATGTTTCGGTATCACTTTCAACACAGCACAAGTCTGAACTGCACCGTCACAAACAAGGCTCGATACTTCCATTCTCACTCTACAATTTAAAATCTGTTAGGCTACAGAGTGAAATGTCTACAAACAAATAATGCTTTACTGCAGGGGTGTCGAACTCCGGTCCTCAAGAGCCGCAATCCTGCATGTTTTAGATGTGTCCCTCTTCCAACACACCTGATTCAAATGATCAGCTCAGCATCAAGCTCTGCAGAAGCCTGATAACGATCCTGATCATTTGAATCAGGTGTGTTGGAAGAAGGAAACATCTAAAACTTGCAGGATTGCGGCCCTCGAGGACCGGAGTTCGACACCCGTGCTTTACTGCAATTAAACCAGATACTAGCAGCTTAGATTAATGATACTCGCCAATAATGAAAATAACTTCTTTTTTTCTTTTCCACAAGATGTCAAAAGGAGCAGATGTTTGTTGCTTCCAGCTGTTTAGAACTATTTCCTTTGAGTTTATGAAATACCTGCAGCATCAGACAGCAGTAGGAACCAAAGAGAGAAAATTGGATGAATTTGCATGTGGAACAACTTCAGACAGGACACTTTGTCAGATTTAACCATTTATTTGAGATCACATACATTTAGTTTGGCGGTGACTCTGCTCGTGATGCTCTGGAACGATCTGCACAAGCATGACACAGACAATACCTGAGATCACAAACCCCTGCAGAGCCATGAATTTATAACTTCTTATAATTAGACAATCTCCTCAAGAGAACATGGAGGGCAGATCAGTCCAAAACGGCGCGTCTCACTGTGTAGGCCTGCTGTTCCTCACCTCAGATAGGTGATCTGTCACACACACAGTCCGTGATTTTGTCTGTTCTTGAATTATTACGCATCATACATCACTTGGTGTGTTGTCTAATCTTGCGTAAAGGACAAATCACATGCCTCCTGTGACTCTCTCTGACACTGTGGGGGTTATGACTGAATGAGGCCTTTAAAGAACATAAATGTGAAAGTGACCTTTGTCTGACTGACAGATTGAACTCACTTTAACAGATTGATGAAGCCAGCAATGGTCCATGTCCCATGTCTGAAACGGGGAATGCAGCAATATGTTATTTAGACCTACATGAATCACATGCCTATCACAACATGCCACTTCACGTAATTATCTTTGCTAGAAATGAATGAAAGCAAACTATCAAGCTTGTAATGCTATTTTTATATATATATATAGTTTTTATAGTTCAAACTTTTGAGCTTTGTTTGTCGTTTAAAAAAAAAAATGGACTTACTATTTTATTTTTGTTATTCAGCTGCCAAGCAGGAACTTTCCTGAAGCAGAATAACAATGTTTTCAAATAGTAAACTATCGATTATCCAGCCACCAGTTTAGAATCTCTGAATCGCCTTCTGAGAAAAAGACACAATGGGATGCCGTTTGGTTTCGATGTGATCTCTGCCAGTGCAACAACACAGCCTTGAACATTTAGTATGACACAGTACTGCCTCTATCCATGACGTTTTTCTTTTGCGGCGTTCACACTGGGCAGCTGCACCGAAGGCCAGTTCTACTGTGCGTCACTTCTCTGTATGCCGATTTTTTTTTAAGTGTAAAAAATATACCTACATACTTCCCTAAAAAGAACACCTTATCCAAATAGCATTCCTTTTCATCCCTTCTCATACAAGCTTTCCCCCGACCGCTGACACCATCAAATGAACAGAGGAGAGCGGATGAAGGGAGGATAGAAGGAGGATCGGATGAGTAGGAGGAGGAGGAGGATGGCAGAAAATAGATGTTTCTGTCGATTTTGCAGGAGAAAATAAAGGCGTGCAGGACAGCAAGGCTTAAAGCCAAATCAATGTTGTCAGCAGCTGGCACTTAAGAAGGGGCCATTAAAGTTTAAAAAGTTTGGAAAGCAGCACTGGAATTAGGGCCAAATGGGTTAGAGGTAGGGGAGCGCTGGCTTCCATTAAAATCAAAGCCAACAAGAGCTGACAGATCCTCTCAGGATTCTTGCAGTCCTCCTGGCTTTTTTTTTTTTTTATTATCTACTCCCTTTCTCTCTCCCTCTCTCGCTCTCTCTGTCTCCCTCTATATCTTTCTATTCTACATTCATTCACTCCAAGGGTGATTTCCATTCTTCTAATTTATGCTTCTTCCTTTCCTCAGTCCTCCATGACCCGGAAATTGCTCTCCCTTTACCTTCACTGAGAATGTTTCTATCCCTTCAACAAATTGCAGATGACACGAGTAGCAAGGTTCCCCGAGTGGGTTTGAGCAGGAAAACACAGGTGTATTGTATGCGTAAGTGTTTTCTTTACCGGACGGCAACACTACTTCTATCATAATGTGTTTAGTGATTGGAAAGTAGAAAAAATACAAACAGGTCTGCAAAGAAAATCAATTGATGATTTACATACTACACACATAATGCTGGGCTGCAAGGTGGAGCAGTAGGTAGCACTGTTGCCTCGCAGCAAGAAGGTCGCC
>NW_007578035.1:531719-533750 GCF_000690725.1 Stegastes partitus
TTTCTGTAATGAATAAAACCTAATAATGTTATGAACGTCATGAACGATAAGGCTACTGGTACGGCAGTTTCTGTGTCTGCAGTTGTTTTTTAACCTGAAGTATTAAAAATCATGCGGTTTTCTTTTGCTGTGATGTCAGACCAGCTGACCAATTAATAAACCGATCACTAGAATGTTGCCATCTGGTAATATTTATGTTGCCACGCAAAGAGATGCAAGGAAGAGCTGCGAGTGGATAAAGACAAGAGCCACGTTAGCTAAATGACAAATATCGGCAAAAATGCCCCAAAATCCACCTTTAAAGCTCATAATGAGCATAATAATTGTTTGCTCTGTCTCCACCACTGTATTTGTCTCTGATGATTTTTACTTGACCTTTTCTTATCATCGAAGCATCTCATCATTTGTTCTATATGCGTCACCAACTTTATTCAGCAAGATCTGAAAGTCTTTTCTTCTAGCCTTCTATTGTTTGTTCTATTTATGGTAGAAGTTTGATTTTGGCTCCTTTCACTTTAAAAGCCAGCTGTTTAAAAAAAAAGTCTTTTAAACTTAAACATGGAACCAACATTTGTTAAATATCAAGACATGTTTCTAACTTTGACATTTGTCAGCTGTAGAAAATCAGAGGACTGAACTCGTTACTTGTTGGATGATAGCCTTAATGTTAAACACAACTCCTTCTCAAATCAATGGGTAAGGGGGGGTCAGGTAGCTGAGGTTGGTGGGAATAATTGATCTTACAGGTGAATGGAGAATGATATCAGAATGCAGGAGTGAGAGGGAAATGTGACAGGGTTAGGCCGGGCTCACACTGCAGGGTCTGATTTATCGCTGTTCCACCGCTCCTGACAACTGGAGGTGAACTCTGGTCTGGGATCTGGATCTGTTCAGAGGGTTACAGATCAACTCCTAAACCAGATTAAAAATACCCTCATTATTATCAAACATATTTGATATTTAGGAGTGAAAACCGGGCTTGTTTGATTAGCGCACTACTGCCTGGAGCTTCTGTTGCCAAGTATTGGTAAGTATTTTATCCCTTCAGGGCAGCGTTCGCTATAGAGATTAAAACATAGATTAAAACTCACTTTGAGTTCTCGCTGAAGAATAAACAGCGTGTGTTGCCTACAACTCCCCAACCATTTTGTCATCCGGTCTTGTTTAGTCTTCTATTTTTTTCCCCCATTGCTAAGTATTATTAATGTTTCTGCACCACAGTCTCCATTTTGTTTGCATCCACATCCCCACAAGATCACATGAGGACGTTCACTGCTCCTGATTGATCCCTCTGGCGCGATAATCTTGATTATATCTAGTAATATAATGTGTTTATAATGCGTGTAATATGGTGTGGCGCAGCATTTTTTTTTTTCACTCTTGCAGTGTTTCTGAGATTAGAAAGAAGAATATCTGTAAAGTTTCTTCTTTTGTGTTTCAAAATCTGTGTGGATTTTAAAAGTCCTGTTGTGTGAGGCCAGCCTAAGAGTGGAAAAATTGAACAAAATTAACAAGGTTGAGGCTGTCCGTGACAGTTTGTTGAGAGGCAGACAGCATAGAAATGCCTTCCAGGGAGTTATACCAGAGCAGATTCACAGAATGCTGTCTGAACGCCCTTGAGTAGCGGACAAAAGTTCCAACTGAAACGGTCTCACTAAGAAACTCCTGCATGCAAATGTAAATCATAATTTATTTATGCAGGTCAGATGTGATTTTGTTACTTTCTGGTGTCAGTACATGTTTGGACACTCGATGAAATCCACTGCAGAAATGTGTTCTTCCTAAATGCAACACATGCCTTCATGTACTTTCCTATGTGGGCAGGGTGGCAGTTAACCAGAGGCCTGTTTTCAAAAAGCACAAGATTGCAGAGGTCGCCAGCGTCACATTTCACAGACTATTACTCACAGAGAAGTTTGAAAGTGCATACAGAACTGGTTATGTGTGGAGCTTCTTTTGATTTGTTAAATTTGTCAAAATGAGGAAATGATGTCATGTTTCGATTCACATCTTGGGGCTGCTGTTTTTATG
>NW_007578035.1:534470-546209 GCF_000690725.1 Stegastes partitus
TTTTTTTTTTTTTTTTCCCCTACTGCTTGCTGTTTTACCTGCGGGTAAGGCAGAATGGTGAGTGAATTAGAATGCTGGCAGGGGGTAAGTCCCTGTCGTACACACTGATGCTGTGAAAGTCTCTCAAATATGTAAACACACACATATACGCAAATCATACACAAAATTAGCACTCAAAATTGAACACCAAAGCAAACAGATAAAACCCCGCAGAGACTTACCGTCACACGCAAATGCATAAAACATGCACGCGAGCCAACTCCGACGCCTAAAAATGCACTGACACGTGAAAACGCGCAATTACTGTACATTTGTATGCGCGGATGTATGCACGCAGCGTGAACTCAGAGCACACTTTCACAGCTGCCCCCTTCTCTCTCTCGGTCTCTGGAGCCTTTCCTGTTTACTTCCAAAACTTGTTTTCATCATCCAACTCCAAGCTCTTTGAAAGTCTTCATCTATGTGGGTGCGTTTTATAAAAGAGAGATAACAGATTAACAGATACCTGCCAATAGCTGGGAGAAGGGGGATGCTTTTCAAAAGGTGCGATTAATGTCAGAAAATGTATTAGCCTACACTTCACACTCCCCGAGGCGATCGTCATAGGCGTGTGTGTATTTGCGGATCCGTCAGCGTGATGCAACTCGGTCTCGGTCTTTCGGCGTGTGGGGGCTTTTGTGTCTCTCTGTCTCTTATTTGTGCTGCCGTCTGTCACAGCATATGTTCCACCACTTCCTATGTGTCGTTGGTATGTATGCGCGCCACCGTTTGAGTCTCTGTTCTCGTCTACCTGTACAAGTTTGTGTGAATGCATTCGTCTGTGCCTGCACCCTATGTGTGTGTATGTGTGTGTGTGTGTGTGTGTGTGTGTGTGTGGTACAGTAGAGCAGACTGATATTGCTTTATGTCCCCGCTACATCTGGGTTACCGCACTCTCAGTCTCTCTCCAGCTTCTGTCATTTAGTCCATTGTCAGCTCCCATTCCAGCGTCTGTCCATTCAACAAGCCTAATGGTCTGTGTAATACACTCAGATAGCTTCACAGCCTCCCACCTATTTGTGTTGTTGCAGTGTGTCTATGTGTGTGTGTGTGTGTGTGTGTTTCATGTGTAAGTGCAGAGGGAGCAGAGAGGAGAAGAAAAGAAGAATGGGAGGCAAGGTGAGCTAAGACCAAATGAACATAGAGGTTGAACTGTGTGTGTTTGTGTGGACAGAATCCGGTGTGTGTGTGTGTGTGTGTGTGTGTGTGTGTGTGTGTGTGATGAAATAGCACAGTTATTGTCCTTTCAACTTTCGCCACACCTCTCCCCTTCCAGTCCTCACCTCCAACAACCTCTCAGTCAAAGACGCTAAAGTCAACACTTTCTCGTATATTTCATTTTCTGGTCAGTCGGCTTTAAAGCTATCGTTACATTTTGACATTGGGAAATATGTTTCTTCGCATTCTTGCCGAGAGCCGACCGTGAGGACATTCCAACATTTGTCGACTAACAAGCATCTAACAAACTCAACCTAAATTTGTCACGATTGCCCGAACTCGCCACATTCGAGGTTGCGTCAGTCGAAGTGTCCTATATTTTGAATGAAGAGGCAGCCGCACTGCTCACATTTTCTCTGCTGAAGTAGACAGTCTGAGCTATTTAGCATTTATACACACTGTATCCGCGCACTCTCGGGGATTGCTTCCGCACAGACACACAAAATAAATATATAAAATTCTAAATATATAAATGCCACAGCTCCAAGAGGAATCTAACTTTGAAGTAAACCGGGCAGTGATTATTTTCAACATATCGGTTAAGAGCCAGTTAGCTTTTAATCAGATGGATGGTGGCGGATGAGGACAGGGATGAGTAATGTGAAAGTAATTTTTGATATTTTTTTAACAGGTTTGATCAACCTGAGATAATTCTCCTCTAATATGCAGATGTATTTATATCTTAGTTTGACACAGTTTCAACACATGCATTCATTTGTACCAATAAAATGTGACCAAACATTTCCAAAAACCTACAAGACATTGTTTGTCATGCATGAAAAATATAACTCCTGCTTGTAAACAGACTTTTTGTCATCTTGTTCCTTTTTTAAAAAATGCATTTCTGCATCCTCCCAGCCTTCCTTTTCATCTTTCTTTCTCCATTGTCCTTCTCAAACTAAACTCCCCCACTTTTCCTCCAGGTCTCCTCCTAAACACATTCATAACATCCTTTTTTTTCTTCCTAAACTAGTCCTCAGCACGCTCAGAGCACTTGTTCTTCCCCCTGATCTCTTCCCAAAGACACTTTAACCCTCTTATCTCCTCCGCTGTCCTCCTCCTTCCACCTCCCTCCTCCTTTCATCCTGGGAAAAGCTTGTCCTTTCACTGCCGCCTTCCCCTCACGGCTCACTCGCCTCCCACCCTCTTTTTCCGTGTTTCTTAGCTGTGCCAAAGGAAATCATCCATGAAAAATGTTTTGACCCCCCATAATTGCCGCGCTCCGCATGTTCCGCATCTCCTTGATGCCGGAGTCACGTGCTTTGCTAAACTGCTGTTGGGAGGGAAATGGGTACAGACACACATCCATTCACAGTGTATGCACATACCCAGCCACCCACGCAGACTTGTGCATTTATGCTAAAAACACACAGAGGCACACACACATTCAAAAACCATGAACATATCCAATGCAGTATTTCTGCAGCACAGTGTCTGAGGATTTTATCACAGAGGGCTGTATTACATAACATATTTTCTATATAAAAATACACATTTTGTTCACTGCCTATAACTTTTTTCTAATTGTGATCTTATAAGGTGTGTCAGACAAGTTCCAGGACTGGTGTCGCAAAAGATATATTTCCAACCCAAACTACAAACAACAAGTTTTCCCCTTTCGAAGTAATCCCCCTGGAGTCTAACGCTGTTCCCCAGCCTTCTCTGCCTTCAGGCCGCCATGCACTACTGGAAGGATTCTTCCAGGATCCCCTGCAGCTCCGTCGTCACAACCATCTTGATGTCGTCCACGTCTTCAAAACGGGTCCCCTTGATGACCCGCTTGAGCTTGGGGAAGAAGAACAAACCCCACAGAGCCAGGTGGGGTGAGTAGGGAGGTTGCTCCAGCGCGGTGATGTTCTTCGGATGCATTGTGAGAAGGCGCGTTGTCATGGTGAAGCAGCCACGACTTGTCCTGCCACATATCTCCCACTGAACCAAGCAAACGCCGCAGGATCTCTTTGTAGACGTGCTGGTTGATGGTCTGAAAGGGAAGTAGTTTGTAGTTTGGGTTTGAAATACATCTTTTGTGACACCAGTCCTGGAACACCTTGTACTTGTTGCCACATGTTGCACATTCACATTCACAGAAATGTAGGTAGGATTTTGAACGAAACGTGCCATTTCTTAAATATGATTTGAATTGTTCTTCACCACTTTGGCTTTTTAAACTCTTTCAAATTCCATCTGTGTATCACCTCAAAAGACTTGCTCAAGAAACCCTATAAAGTTTTGTATTTTCATTAACAGTGCGCTACACACAGAAACCGACTCCTCAGCATGTGTGTTAACTCAGCGAAGTTACTGACCCCAGCTCCACCTTTCAATTGTTACTTATATTTTATTAAATTATTTTTATATTCTATGTAATTATGGTCTTGATTGACATTTGAGTGGAGGGGTCGAGGTCATTACAATCACTTGACACCAGACAAGTGATTATAGGCCCAGAACATCCATGAGTAGTGGGCTGCCGCTAATGATGTCTTAAAAAGAAAAGTGCTCACACTTTATATGAATTCCGTGGATTTTTTGCACTTGCATAAAGGTTTTAAAGAAACTTAGGGTTGTGCGTTCATGAACCCAGCAGCATTGTACATATTGCTTTGAGTGCACAAGGTAATTAACAATCGCATGTAGGTGTTTTTGTGGCAAACCTGCAATGGGACTTTAGTAGTCTGGTTTCAAGTCTGGTTTAGTTTGATTAAGTCAGACTTGTCCTAAAATGTGTAACTCAAACAACAACAAAAACAAATTCAAAGTAAATAAAAAAGTGCAGTCAACATTATCAGCTAACTACTGGTAAAACACCCAAACTCCTCCCAGTTGTTGGTATCAACCCATATTGAGGCCGTTCCGTTTACAAGGGCATGTCCCTGTGTAGCGTTGGTGAAAAGAACAAATTTAGACAAGGATTTATGGGCAACACTGACCTCAGAACCAAAGCCAAACATAAACAGTCAGCAGCATTTCAGTGAAAAAATGCTCCTTGGGGACGAAGCTAAAAGTTACCCAGTATACCTGATGTCTTCTAGATTGATTTTTTTTAGGACATTTCTGTTGAATTTAACATTTCGGTACTTATTGAGAGGTGATGAATACATAGAAAATATTGATTTTAATACGAAAGATTTGTCACAATATACTGTTGTCGATTAACAAATAAGAATATCACATAAATATCCGATCACGACTGATCACATGATTTCGTTTTGCATTTCAGCATTACGTATTATTAAAAATGGATTATTTTCGTATTAGATTGTAACTGTATCTACACGCATATTCAACCCAGTAGACACAATTTGCTGAATCACATTTCCCCAGTACAACCCTCTTAAGAATCACAAACCGACCAGTAAAGTACCACATTTGTTAGGATGATGGTTTTTTTTAGCCTCCACCACGCTGTCAGGGAAATGATTCTGGTTTTTGATGCAACTGCAGTGCATCACTGGATTGGCGCCTCTCTGCTACCAAAATATCACTTCTTTAGTGTGATACAGCATTTTGCACTCGGAACAAAAACAGAGCTCCTACAGTATGAAGAAAAACAGCTGTTTCACTCTTTGTTTTGCTCACACAGTTGAGAGATACAGGAGAACATTAAAAAAAACAAAAAACGATGCAATCATAAAGCGTACTACATATTAAACGCACACACGCAGGCATGTCGATGAATCCATGAAGATAAAACGCGCTCATAATCAAAAGCACTTCTTCATATCTAGTCACAAACACGAGTGTATTCACAGACACATCCTTCCTCACACACACACACGCTTGCTCTCCAACACACACACATTTACGTGTACAGACCCTCATGTACGGCTAACAACAGGCCGACCTAATACTTACAGACACTTTCATTTGGGATGAATGTCAGCACTAATCCGACCTTAAGCTACAACAAATGACTTCCACTCCCCTTCCTCTGGCTCCTTTCCCTCCTTCCATCCATCCATCCATCTGTCCATCCGCCACCTCTCTTCTTTTGTCCTTCTGGCCTGCTATGGAAACCATACATTTCTGTCTTCCAGCTTCACCTCACCTCTCACCTCCTTCATATCGATCTCTTTATCGCCTCATCCCTCCTTCTAAGCCATCATCTATACCTACTAATCGCCTTCTTCTCTTTCCAATCCCGTAATCGGCATCCTCTACCAGCCCTTCTTGTTTTCTTTCCCATCCATCCCTACTCTTTCTTTATTTTATTCTCTCCCTCCCTTGCTCCCTCGGTTTGTTACCATACCGCTACGGAAGAAAAACAGTAATTTCATCGGCATTTCCTCGCGTTAACATGTGTTCACCCATTTCTCCTTATCCCCCCCGTGCCAGTTCATTTTAGGTTTTCCTTGCTGTGGCAAGCAGGCTTTTAGAATTAGATTTGGGTTATGTTGCCAACCGTGACTGAGTCTTTTCCCCTGTAAGGCTATAACTGAGCCCTGGCAGCTTTTATTGGGGAGCCAAAGGGAAGATGACAGGTGTGCACCAGGGACCTGTTAAAGGCATACCTTGACATTTAGAAATGTAGTGTGGTATTTTCTTTTGCTTGGCACATGGGGAGAGAAGTTCACATATTCGTTTTTCACTGGCTCTTAAAGTGTCTTCTAGTCATTGTTACCATGTCTCATTAAATCCAATGGGCATGGCAGCCTAATGAGGTAACACAGCCCAAGTGCTTCAAAGAGGTTCCCTTGCCCCCCCTTTTTTTTGGTCTTACTTCAAATCCTTTTTTTTTCTGAATAATTTTTTTATTTGGACAGCAGATTTTTATTTAATATTAGCATCAGTCTAATGTTGGTTTTGTTTCATCTCGGTCTTGTTTTAGTCAACAAAAGAAAAAGATGTTTTAGTCTAATTTGTGATTCTTTCATTTAAATCACTTTTAAAGCTGCAGATCTCGCCAGTTTGGTTGTGTAGTTGTCTGTCTTGATTAGAAAGTTCTACATAAAGGTTCCAAACAAACTTTAAACTTTAAATATTTTCATCCATCACACTGAAAGTATTAGAGGTTTCTAAAGGGGGGCTAATTAGGTCAGGAGAGGCCATTGCAGCCGGCACCAACATCCATCCATCCATCCATTATCTATACATCGCTTAATCCTCACTGGGGTCGTGGGGGGCTGGAGTCTATCCCAGCTGACTCAGGGTGAAGACAGGAGACACCCTGGACAGGTCACCAGTCTATCACAGGGCTACACTTAGAGACAGACAACCAAGCACACTCACATTCACACCTACGGACAATTTAGAATCACCAATTAACCTCAACATGTTTTTGGACTGTGTGGGAGGAAGCCGGAGAACCCGGAGAGAACCCACGCTGCACGGGGAGAACATGCAAACTCCACACAGAAAGATCCCGGGTGTCCTCACCGGGACGCGAACCGGCGACCTTCTTGCTGCGAGGCAACAGTGCTAACAACTGCACCACCCTACAGCCCCCGGCACCAACAAGAACTGCTAATATGGCTTTTAAGACTAAAGCCACTTTGAATGGGATTTATTTATTATAAGGAAAGTTGGGGGATTTCAGTACTTTATGCATGTTTGGGTGATGGTAATTCCCTCCAGGGCACATGCAGTATGTATAAAATTCACAAAACAGAATCCAAACATCCTTTACTCTACACGTCAATCACTGACTGTATATAAACACTGAACTTATGAACAAGCTGAACTGAAGCCTAGAGAATGGCTTTATGGTCAACGCCAGCGAGTAGTGACAACTTAAACCCGACACATCCATCACCATCAGTAAGTTAGCGTGCAAAGAGAATGATACACATTCAACTTAACATTAAAAGTGGAAACCATGAAGAAAATAAACATGTACTTAGTGAAAAAAACAACAACTAGACATCAGAATCCCTCGAGGGTCTATGATTATCCAAAGACAAGTCGTTATTAAGGTGAGCTGAAAACATTAAAACAAGGTAACAAACAGCAGAAGTGTCTATTAAAATTGCATTGCCTACTCCACTGACAAATGACAACAAAATTATAGTCATTATGTTGCAAGTGAATCAAAATAATGAGCAGTAGACCTGACTTCACCACTGAGTGACTCACCTGGCCTGCCTCAACCAAACAGCCTGTCATTCACTCCAACCAGGCACGTCAGTCACGCCGGTCACGGCCCCCAAACATGCCTCCATTTAAAAGTTTATATTTCAGAATTACCACCAGCAGAAGGAGTAAGTGCAGCTAATGAAATGTGGAAAAGAAAATTTACTCAGCTTTTCATGAGAGAAGCTGATGCTTTTTAAATGGGAGGTTGTTGCAACCTGAGATTATTTGGAGCCGCCGCCTACTGGCCACCGAGGGTATTACACTTCAATGGCCTCGATTTCAAGCTTTGCCTGATGTCAACCTTCTCAGTTGTACAAAACAATTAATACTTCTTTTGTCTGTTTTATTTTTGACTGTGCAAAGAAGATGTCTTGGTGTATCTTAGATGAAAAAAACCCCTCTGTAGTGTTTTACTTCTTTTGTTACCTTTTGTTGTGGTTGCAGTACAAAGGGAGTGAAACAATACACGTCCACCCATTTGTCTCACAGGCTCTAACTACTGCACAAAGACAATGTTTTTGTTTTGTTTTGTTCTTTTAAATCCTCTTCTTATTTGATAATTGCTTTAACAGTACACTTTTCTGTTCAACAAAATTATATCAGATAACATCTGTCCATGCAGCACTTAATGCACCGTCTAAACGCCTCGTCACTGATATATTTAAACCACCGCCTTCTGGAGGAGAATGGAAAGCAATAATTAAGGAGTCTGAGTTCAGAGATTGAGCATCTCACAGAGTAAAGGCCGCTGGGATGACACGGACGGTATCATCCTTATGTTTACATCAGTCTGTTTTAAATGCTCTGGTTACCTGTCTATTTGTCTTCATGTTAATGTCTAATAGTTTCATTGCTTTTAGCTAAACAGCTATTTAAAGGCAACACGAGCAGCACCTCTGCTCTGCTCCATCATGCAGAGATGGAGAGTGTGTGTGTGTGTGTGTGTGTGTACACTGTATGTGTGGATGTTGTTTATATAGATCGAGATGTGCCCCGTCAGCCAATGTGAAATCATTAGTTATACTAATTGGTTCCTCACTGTTGGGGTATCTGAATCCCTCATTCCTCTCTTCTTTTTCTTGCATTCATCGCATCTCTCTCTCTCTCACCATCTTCTTCAAACTGCTTCTGATTTGACATTTTCTCTCTGTCATCCTTCTCTCATCCTTTCATGTGACTCTCTCCTTTCCACTCTCTTCTTCCCGTCTCTTTTCGCACTCATAGCTATTTTCCTCACACATTTTCACTTCCCCTCTCCTCATTGCTGAAATGAAGAACATGAATAATGGGGATACAGATGTCTGCTGAGATTACCGTCTAGCCTTGGGGTCTGTTAGAATATGTGAGAGAGACACAGAAAAAAAAAGCTGGGCTTCCTTTAGCATCGAAGAGTAAATAAATAAGCAGTCAATAGAAACTAAGATTGAGTAATGATTCTCGTTTGAAGCTCAGCTTGTATCAGTCTGAGGGCAGAGAGAATTAAGGGTCGGGAGGGAAGGAGGCCGGCCAGGGGATGGAGCAATTGAAAACACGCTGGTGGCAACTTGTGTTTTTTTCAACTGGCCCTGAGCTCGAGCTAATTAATTTTATTTCCTCAACAGCTAAAATGAAGTTTCGAGTCTTTTATCTGCTTGCCGTGCTCTTTGGTGTTTTATTATTTCGCAAACAATTGTTTGTGAATGACAGGACACATTGTCCTCCAACGCCACACCGCCAGCAGACTGTGCAGTTTCTGCCGAATTACAGACAGAGCGGCGACTCTTTCCTCGAGAAACGATGCAGTTCATCATCTCACATCAATATAAGATTCAATAAAGGATTCATATTAAGTAAGTGGATTTGATTCTGGATTTAAATTTGATGGAATTTTATCAAAGCCCCATCCATACCATCTGGGATGGTAATCTACCAATCTGCCTTCAGTCTGTCCTCGTTTTTACAATGTTAAGGTGGGAGCAGCCTCTTCAGTATGTGACCTTTAATACAGGTTTGTCTCTCGATGATTTAAAACTTATCACACATCTGTCAAATTCATCAAATCAAAAACACAAACCCCTCGACCTGCTGACTGAAACTGGACAAGTTGCAGAGATAATAACTACAGAAAACCTATTTGCAAGTTTTCTGCAATGTTTTGATGACATGAAGTCATCGAGTGCTCTCACAGAAGTCCAAACGCTGTAAATTTGATCAAAGCGATAACTTGATTTGTCTATGCAGATAAGAAATGTTTTTTTCATACTCTGCTTTTTTATTCTCATACTTATTTTATGTTACGACTAATTGGCTGCTTGTTTATCTTGAGGATGATGTCTTCTTTTTTTTTTTCTTGAATATATTCGTTTGTTTCTAGGGAATTATCCCCCCCCAAAAAAAATGAATCAGACTTTTAAAATATGTTGTATCATCTAATCCCTTTGGTAGGTTTTTAAAACTTATTAGTATGGGGGAAATATCATTATGATAAGTATGATACTACATCAAGTCTGTATGTTTTCATTCTACCCCTTGTGTCTCTCTGCCTCTCTCTCTGTTTTTTTTCCTCACTCCTCTCCCACTGATTCCCTTGCTTCTCTCTTCACCTACCTTGCCCTCTGCCTCATTCACTCCCACTCTGCCTCTTCATCAAAAGAGACCCGTTCTAAATAGAAATCCCCTTTCTGTCTCCGTAGATCTTTCTTGATGACAACCCCAGTCGACCACAGAGACTATAGTCATAGCCTACAGCGATGTGCTCTCTCTTCCTCTGAACGAACAACCCCAGTATTTTTTTTTTCTTCTCCGTTTCCTTTAAACATAGTTTTCTCCCTTTCTGTGTGCTTGTGTATTATTTTAGGTACCTAGACAGTCCATGTGAGCTCAGTCCCCTACAGCTGTAACATCAGCTTCTGTGTCATCCATTTTCATGTTTTATGGATGGCAAATCAAAGTTTTCTAAATCATTCCTCTGTTTTTTGTTCACAGATCTTTCTAGACGCCAACACGATCAGGCTGGGCAACATTCCCCTTGGTAGTGCCGTGGATCCCCTGGAGGGGGCGCCTGCAGGTACCACCTACACCAAACAGACTGTATACGAGCTGTGCGCCTGCGCCAACGGCAAGCTCTACCTTTCCCCGGCCGAGAAAGGCACCACCTGCCAAACAACCAGTAACTTTTGTCTCTGGAGCTGAAAGTGGGAGGCTGACGGACGCACGTGACACACGGACTACGGAGTTTGAAGCTAATGCTAGCCAACAGACTGAATCAACATGGATTGTGGCTTGGTGGGAAGCTAATGCCAGCTAACAGACCGAATCAACGTGGATTGCGGCGTGGCGAGAAGTTCATGTCTGTTCACCAATCAAATCGTACGGATTACAGCTTGGCAGGAAGCTCGTGGTTGCTAACAGACCAAATCAACAATGGACCGTGACTTGGTTATGAAGCCGACGCCAGCGAAAGGACTGAATCAACGTGGACTCCTGAGAGGCTATTGCCGACTCACCAACCAAATTAATATGGATTGGTCAGTAGCCAATGCTAGTCAAGAGGATGAATTGCTCGGCGGGACGCAAAAAGCCAACAAGGTTAGCTGACCCCCTCACGGACGTGGATGGGCGCTCCCCATCTGGGCCTCTCGTTGGCTGTCTATCCTATTTTTGAATTGTTGCCACGATGGTTTCTGAAAGTCACAAGGATTCCTCTTGGCGATTGCCTGAGAACAGCAAACTTTCTCACAAAAAATTAAAACAAAAAAAAAAAAAGAGTTGTGTGTTCCCATTGTGACCAAATTGTCCTGGAAAACATGCTCCTGTTTTTTTGTTAGGATAAACAGATGTGACGACGGACTACAAACTCCAACAGGGACATGCACGCGTACTCCTGGTTATCCGATGAGTTGGCTTACAGACATCGATGAGGACTTTGGTTTAACCCGATGGGTAGCTAACAAATAAATCAGGCAACGGTTTTGTCTTGTGGGAAGATAAGGCTAGCTAACGGACCAATCTATACCAGAAAGGCCTTCCCCCTCCTCCCCCTCTAGTCTATCACCCCAAACATTGACATGATCCCACTGCATTAATCTGCACCTGATAGTTCCGATGTTCTCCAAAACCCACTGTTCATAGGATGACTAATGCAAATAACTGTGCTTCAACCTCACCAGCTTTTCGCCGCATATATATAGTTTCGGTTTCGTCACATCTACTTTCACTTTCTTTTGGTTTTTTTTTTCTCTTCAGATCAAATCTTTTACTTGTTATCTCTTTGTATCCTTGTCTCTTTCCTTTCGATGTCTCTGTAGTCCTTTATCTTTCCATATTTTGCTGCTGCTCTCTTTTATCTTGTCTCCATGCTCTAGTTATTTTCGTTCTGTCTATGCACCTACTTGCACTGGACTGGCAAGAAAAATGTCATTCTGCCTATCC
>NW_007578035.1:546337-555314 GCF_000690725.1 Stegastes partitus
AAAAAAAAAAGAAAAAAGAAAAAGGAAAAAAAAAATACAACCATCTCAGCTGTACCAGATGCAGAATTACTCCCTCTTACACTCTGATCCTACATCTTTTAGTTTCTGTCTCTAAAGAGTTATTCTACCTGGGAATGTGGTGCTTTTTCTTTTCTTTTTCTTTTTTTTTTGTTAGCTACATAAAATGGAAATGGAATATGAAAAGGAAGAGGAAAGTGAGTTATAAGTCTTGGGTTAATTAAGGCTCAGGTGGGTGCTATAGCAGACAGGCTATTCTGTGGTATGGGGCCAAACTTCCAGTCAGGCAGCAGTCGGCTGACGGCCAGACCAATTTTAGTCTTGTTATGGAGTATTATACATCTTCATCCTGTGTTCCTTGTCTGTCAGACTTTTTTCCCATCTTTTTTTTTTTCTTTGCATGGCCTCTCTACTCCTTTTGCCAAGCCCCTGGTCTTCCTCCTCAGTCATTGCCATCGAGAGACATTTCTTCTTTTTATGCTCGCTCTCCTTTTTGTTGCTTCTCTAACTGCAGCATTTTTTTTTACCTCTCATTACACTTCCCCACCCCTTCACCACTGTCTATTTTCTCTATCAAGCATCACCTTGCCTTCTTATCCCATCCTCTTACCTACCGCTCACCAAATGACATAGCTTGATCTCCTCGTTTTTCATTCTTCTTTGGCCATCTCAAGCTGAAATATCAGGAAAAAGAAACGCCCCTCCAGTCTCACACCCCTGTTCAAAAATTCCTGCAAATCTAAGCAAGAACAGCTCCAAAATCTTATTTTTTTTTAGGGGGGGGTTATTTTCTTTTGTATATTCAATCAGTCTCCAAAGGGGGGAATCAGTGTGAATGGCCCCAAGCTAACTTATCGCCCAACTTTCTGCAGTGGCTGGAAATCATAGGAAATCAGCAAATTTGTGCAGTAGAAATCCCCCTGGAAGAAATTATGGATGGATTTGGCTGTACGTGTATGGACTCAACCGGAATAAGGCCCTGAGGCGTACTTTCTTTTTTAAAACAAAGCGATACACAGGTGCCTTTGCTACTGTTGGTAAAAGCACATCACAGTCTGAACATTCACACTACCCTCAGTGGACCATCTTGCAAGTGTCTCTGAACTATCTATTTATCAATCTACCTATCTATCTATTTAGTTTTCTGTCTTTTTCCTCCCCTTCTCTCCTGTTTTTTTTTTTTTTTTTTTTTTAAAGAACTCTCAGTATATCCAGCTGGAAAAAAAAAAAAAAAAAAAGAACAATTCAATCCTGGTTTAAAGTTTAATTTTCTGATGTGTTCCCTTATGGTTTTATTCTTGATAATAAAAAAGCACAAATTATGCCATGTATATAACAATACCAATAAATTACAAAATAAAACAATATTGTTTTTAAAGAGTATCTCTGGAGCCAGTGTTGCAGTTATTTGATAGTTTTGTAATTGATGTTTCCGACTGAATTTCTCACTTAAACAAAAATAAATAAATAATGGGAGATTAACTTACTTTATAGGGTGCTAATAATGCCACATTTTCAACATGATTTTAATAATTTGTTGGTTTAAGAGGTGTATTGAATCATTTACAATCTGGGAATCTTGCATCTGATCATTTGATATCTGACTTCTGATCGTGTCCAAATATGATGTGTGCAGTGTTTGCAGAAGCAGTTGCCCCACTGACGTACAAAAGTTGTTACCTGAAGCACACACTAGCATGCAAAGTGACTTTTCTGTTATTTGAATGGTAAAGTCAGCAGCCATCTTCTTCTATACCAAAACTTGAGCTGTTTATATTAATTCTGCCGCCTAGAAATTTAATTTATACCCCACATACATATATTTTTTATCAGATATGTTTTCTGATTTTTTTGCTTGTTTGTGTTGTCATTGTTTTTCTTCCCAGTGATTCATTCTTATAGCCCATGCATGGAAACAGGAAGTGCAGTGGTGGAGAAAGTTACCATGTGGATACAGCTGTTTTGGTAACAAAAGCAGCTTTTATAAAATCAAAAAAGGATTGCAGAATTCATTAAATATGAATAAAGCCACATTGTGTATTTTGCTTGAAGGCAGTGTTGCCTTTTCTTCAGTATTTAAACCAAGACCCTAGTTCTTGCCTGAGTTTAACTACTTTAAGGCAATTTGCATTTGTTTTGAGTGATTATTGTATTGCAGGAGAAAATAATGTTAAAAAAAAACATAGAGTACAATATCACTAAATGTTTTACTGGCATTCAAAATGTTTACTCATGTCAACAAAACAATTATTTTTCTTTTGCGTATTCCTGCGCCACGGTCACATTTTATTACTCGTCTGCCTTTTCTCGGCGCTCATTTGTCCATTTGTCTGGTCACATGTCCTTTCTTTTTTTTTTTTTTTTTTGATTGCTCTCTCTACAGTTTCAAAAGGTGAAGTGTGCCCCGCTATGTAAGTATATCGCATTTGAATCAGAGTCAGAATTCAAATGATAAATTCTGATTCTCAATAAACAGAGCGCAGCTACAGACAAGTCACATTATTTTCCATGGCCTGCATTGACAGATCACCCATGGCCAAAGATGAAACAGACCAAACATCCCTGACTTAAGTGAGTGGGTGAGCATGAAACTCCCTGTAGGTCAGTTTATTCTGATCAAAGAATTCACAATTACAGGCCTCAACACTGCCGAGGGGCACGTTGTCATTTTGGGCTGCAGCAGCCTTGACCTGATGCTCTGTTTTCTTTTGTCTCTTGTCTGATGCTCTTTCTTTCTTTATCCTTGACTCTCCTTGTCACTCTACCTTTTGATATTCATTTTCTATTAGTGATTACATCATTACCGTTCTAGGTTCAGTATGATAGATATTATTGTCTTTCAGTAGAAGAAAGCCAGATTTTTTATTCTCTCATGTTTGTTGTTTCTCACGTTTCACTCGGTGCCTTTCACCCCTATTGTTATTCTGCACCATTGCTTTCTCTCTCTCTCCCTTTGTCTCCTCCCTCCTCTTCCTTCATCCCTGTCGCTGTTTTCCAACTGCGGTTTTGAAATAATTTGTGTTGCGCCTTGAGAAGATTTACAGGTACAATGAAACATGCACATACAAAAAAAAAGCATGTACTTGAATACAGATGTGTTTGGGTACATATTGACATGACTGTAAACACAAGTGAATGCTTCTCTTTCAGGATGCTACAAAAGAGCATTCGGTGATTGTTAACACTACTGGCACAACCTCCTAACAGTGAACTCTAACTATATTTCCCCCCTTTACCACACATTCACGCCTTCTTTATCTTCTGGAATAATTCAAATGTGATCTTGTGTTCATATTTGCATTTATAGTGTCCTGAATTTTGTTGTTTATGTTCCAGTTGGAGCCACTGAAAACATGTTGAAGGCATTTTGTTCCACCGCAGAAAGATGAGTTGTTTTGAACCTTTTACAGGATGCATGTGGGATTTAAATTGTCTTGAAGTGTGACGGTAGTTGGAGATGCACATGTGAAAATGTGTGCCTCATATCGAAGATCAGTATTCATCATACGAATATGTTCAGGTACATTGTGACCTTTTAAGTGACTGAATACAGTCATGACTCGATAATCCGACACTAAATGTAAAACCTTCTTTAATGTCGGATAGCAAGGCTGTCGGATTGTCAAGATGGAGGTCGAGATACAAGGAGGGCTTGATGCTTGAAGGCTCATTTGTTGTTAATTATTGGTCATAGTTGTTATAATAACTAGTCGGGCTCTGGTCTCTGGATATTCAGGCCCAAATAATGATGAATATCAGAATCTTCCGTGTGGTCAGGGGGGCACTTCCACCCCGGGTGTGTGCTCCGACGGGGTTGAGGTGGCTGGAAAGCACAGGCAGTACTTGGCTGCTGATGCTAGTTTAGGATCGTGGTCCCAGTTCTGTTTCCACCGCCGCCACCATCCATGTTTACTTCCGTAAACACTGAGCATGCTCGCTGTGTGTGACGTCATCGTGTCCTCTTCTGCGCATGCGGGACACTTTTGGGTCGTATGACGTTCACACAGCAGATCACATACAAGTCGTGTTTAATTGGAAATGTGAACAAACTCGCAAACAAATTGATTTCATAAAAATATCAAAATTGAGCATTAAGTCCTGCAGTCTGAACGTAGCCAATCTGTCAGATTGTTCAGTCAGATAATACGCCGTTATCCTTATTTGTGACATAAAATGTCATGTCAGAGTCAGAATCCAAGGCTGTCAGTATGTTAAGGCTGTTTTTCATGGGTTCCATTTGTTTTTCCTAAAAACCTGTCGGATAGCACGGTTTTCGGATTGTGTTATCAAGTCACGACTGTATACCATACTTCCTTAAGTTTAGCTACTTTTCCACTTGAGCCACTTTGCATTCCTCTTACATAAAATGACCAGAGACCCAGAACTACCAGCAGCTTGACTTCATTATATAATGTCTGTTCCAACAGTGGCAGCTACCTAAACAAATAACTGATTATTTTCTTGACCAACCTCATTGTCAGAGTAATGAGGTGCTGAAAACTGAAGGCGACCAACACTCAGCGACGACAGCCAATTAATTACAGGCAGAATACAGAAATATATCTCTTGGCAATTTAGAGACTTCTACACACCTGGCATCTATATCTGTGGACTGTATAGGAAGCAGTTCAGATAAGACCCACAGGGATGGACCAACACTCAGTGTAGTCCTTCAGGTGATGCAGCAGTATTATTGTGCTGTTGCCCCTACAGTCCCTATTAGTCTTGACCAAAAAGTCAGTCTTATGTGCTGACATAAAATAAAAATCAGCTAAAACTCTCTCGCAACTACAGAGAACACTGACACTAATTGTATCCACGGGCGCTCTAATTTGCACATTCAATCTTGCACATTTTAAAACCAGTGAATTGGCAAATTGGATAAAAAACACTGCATCCATTTGTAATATGTTCAAGGTTTATGCTGCAAAATCTATAGAGAGCTCATCTATCACGCCAGCTCAAACAATCCAGTCTCAATTCCTCTTGTGAGTTCGCAAACATGCAGCCTAATTTCCCAATTAGGTAGGTGGACAATGAAGCTATAATGATTTATTAACACGTCAGAACTTTGGCTCCACACCCTATGATGCAAAGTTGTTGTTTTTTTTTTTCTTAAACCCACTTGAGTTACAGGAAGCTTTGTAGTGAGGAGGTTGTTAGTAAAAAGCAGAATGGTTTAGCTTGTGTTTTGTTTTCTTTATTCGAAAAGAAACGCTCTTATTCATGTCGGTGAATGCTAGATGTAGTATTTCCTCCTTCTCAAGTGATCTGTAGTTTTTCAGCACCTTCAGAGCCACAAATAGAATTTCCTGAAAGTGTTTCATTTTTGCGGTAGTGGCTGAAAGTCAAACCACATTGAGCCAAATGCACACCGAGCATTAGAAAAAGATACAAGAATAGTCAGACTGGATGGTTTTCATCTACAAAATCACAAACAAATATTGACGGAGGACTAATCTGTAGGGCAGAATGTAACATTTCCAGAGCACATATCTTTAATGAATACACTCGTTTTCCTTTCACCTGCATGGCAGCGCGACTGCGGTTGACTTGTCACGTGGCGAAGTCAAGTGGCAGCGTTCACTGTGTCGCCCTGACAAACCTCCTCTTATCGATGACGCCACTGTGCAGAAACAGACACGCACACAAAGGAGAGGCCCGGCACCGTCGCCGCCAGATGACAGTGTGCATCTGAACGACGAGCCCTGTCAAAGCCAACAGAATACCGAGATAATATTCTCTCATTTCCTCCTTGCATATTGAGACACATTACCGAGCAGAGGAGAACGGTTTGGTTAATCACTACATACGAGAGTAGAAAGGACGGGGAGTGGAGATGAAATGGGAAGAAGAATGGCGGCGGAGGAGCGATAAGGTGCTATGTTTCCACGAACGGGCGACAGATTTTTGGTCATTTCCGAAACCGGAGGCACAATTGTGAAGTAGGTTGAAGTGAGAGCGCTTGAATTATCAGAGGGCTGGCATCAATCATGGCTACCTCCATCAGCTTGGTATATGTAGCTACCCGCCATAGCGTACTCACAGTCCCCCAAAGGTGAGGAGAGTCTCTACTGGCTGATAAAACTTCCAAGGAAAATTTGGTCTCAGAAATGCAAATATGAAATGAGTATATGGCTCCCCAGACATTCATATGTACGTCTGTGCTGTGAAACCACTGCTGGAGTTTTCGACAGCCTGTACACAATGTTCTCTCTGTGTAATAGCAGACACTAACAACCCTGTTTTAGTTGCAATTCTGCTTATTTTCATGTTTGATTATGCTCCGTTTTTGATGTCGGCAGGCGTGCAAAAGTACTACAATAATCCTGCTAATAAGAAAAACGAATTATCTGATTACGAATGCAAAAGCTGATGACTTCCTAAAATAATTCTATTTACATGACTGGAGCTCTAATTTTGCACTTAGTTTGATTATCCAGAGATAATTATGGAAATGTGAGATATGAGAAAATCTTGTTGTTGTGGCTCCAGAAACCTATCCTAGCAGATAAGAGTACTAAATAAAAAAAATAAATAAAAAAATAGAGGTCCTGGGGAGGTTCAGTGATGTGCAGAGGAAATCAAAGTTTAAGACATCCTGATGATGTGTGTGATCTCCTTCTGTTACTGGCTGTGTCCTGCACGTGTGAAGTCTCTTTGTTTCATCCTTACACGAGTCCCACTGTGTCATCAATGCATCATCAACAGGAATCGAAAATAAAGAGCATGCTCAGTCTGAAGTATTACCTAATGTGGTCAAGGCCTCCGACATAGTTTCAGCCAGTCAAGTCCCAAGCGATGGATAGCAACTAGTCAAGTGCCAAACAAGTCTTGACACAGAATGAAAGAGGAAGTGAGCCAAATACATTTCAAGATAAACACATTTATTTATATGGCCCCAAATTATATATTTGCTCCCTGGGAGTTTGCCGTCTGTACAGCACACAACACTATTCTTAGATTTTTTTGTTCTCATAGGGGTAAAAAAAAAAAAGCCCAGACAAAAAAAAAAATTGGGCCTGCTTCATTTAGAAAAAAGGATGATACGTCATTATATTTAAGTGTGAAAAACTAGAAAAGGAAGTGAGCATGACCTCAGCCAGAATGAGGAAGCAACAAGCACATAAGCACTATAATTCAAGCGTTTCCCTTGCTGAGAACTGATGAGAAAGAACCTTTGACCTCCAAAGATTGGAGTTTTCAAAGAATTCTGTTTTTCACTCAGTGAGACCAATTTGCACTTCCGCTTATCTTGTCTCTGCTTCCGCTGTCAACCAAAGACGTGACAAGTTGACATTTTGTCTTTAATTTCCAGTGGCTCAATACGAAGCCCCTCAACATAAAAGACCACACGGAGCAAAGTGCTTGCCCACAGGCGCACGTGTTCAAAACCGGATGTTTTGCAAACTGAAGAATGAGAAATGGTTTGTGAAAGTTCTGTACTTCAAGTTTGATTCAGCTTCCGGGAAAACCAGCGGGAGGTTCTTTCTCGGTTCTACAGCCCACTTCATAAAATTCTGAGAGGTCTCTTTCTTCACTGCTCTGAACCTCTGCGGTAAGTTGTTGATATAACTCCGTGGCACCTCTCTGGCATCTTCGGATTCTAAAGATGGCAGGCAGTGCACATTTTTCTTTCCCTCAAACGTAGCTTCGTAACTGCAGGCTATATGGATTAGAGAATCAGTGATCTGGTACATTGGGTAGCCCACTTTAATTCACAGCAAATGTTAGCCTATCCTGATATTTTTAAATCTTATCAGCACAGTCGTCTTTGGGATGCTTTGGTGTTGAGCTACATTCACTCACCTTGGTATCTTTAGGTTTTTGTGGAGATTCTCCTGTTCATCATTTAACCCTATTCAGGACTTTTGGGGTCTTTTGGACCCCATTTGCTTTTGGTGACAGGCACTGGTTTTTTTTTGAAGATTTTTTTTTTTTTAAATATGAAAAGAGGGACATTTGTCATGCATTTGGAACAAAAAATACGTCAACTTATCAGAACATGTATTTAACATAGTACAAAGGTCTATAATGAATACCAACAAGTATTTTGCACATATTTTTTCTTGGGGTCCAAAAGACCCGGAAAGACCTTCTACGTATGACAACATGAAAGTCCTGAATAGGGTTAATTTAGACTTTTGCATTCATGTTCTTTGACCATTCAGATCTTGTCTATTGTGTCCTGTGACCTGTCACCTGTCATGTTATGAGGGTTGGAGAGGCTTCACAGGCTGGTCGTACACTTCACGGCATCACTAACATGCCCTCATCCTAACAGTTGGCCACTTCTCCCTGTTCAAGGTACATTATAAAGTGAAATCAGACAAAAAAATTGGCTTGAACTAAAACACTGTAAGTGATCAAACACCATCCGTGTTGTAATGCTCTATTCATGCTCATCTGTAAGCTGAGGTACACATGTCCGATTTGACATTCCCATTTCTAATATTCTCTCTGCTGATGTCTGTATAGGTGAGGGCCTTCTGCATTACTGGATTTCTGATATTCTGTTGCAGGAAATCTTGTAAAAAAAAAAAATTAGCGTAAAAATTGCTGGTGGCTCTCCTCTCTCTCCCTGATACTGTCCTCATTTGGGAATGCTAGCTCAAGCTGGCTTAACAAGACATGCGGAGACACAGAGCTGGGTGAGGTCATTTGATTTCCTGGTAAAGACGTGCAAAAACAAAGCAGCATTAATGTTACAGGATTTAATTTCTATATCAGCGTCTACAATTTCTTCCTGATTTTGTCTGTGGGACCTGAGTCGGTTCCCAAACTCCAGAGTGGCATAATCAAATGCAAAACATCATCATCTGTCATGATGTCCTGTAAACCAGGCAGTTAATCCCATTGTTAGCTTATACAGAGTTCTACGTCTTTCCACTTTTGCCTTCATCTCTCTCCCTTCATCTCTGACCTGCCGTCACAATGATAGGCAACGGGTGCTGAAGAA
>NW_007578035.1:555971-559827 GCF_000690725.1 Stegastes partitus
AATCAATCAAAAAGATGGTTACATCTGGCCAAAAAGCACGATGGTTCACCAGGATGGTAAGCCTAGCTCTCTGTGACCTCAAATGACTGCAGGTTTTGTCAGTCACATATTCCATTTTGAATTCTGAATTATGTAGCATACATGCATACGTCAGTTGTGCCACAGTCTGTTTGCTTCTTTCATTTCAGGTTGAAGCTCTCCAATTCGGATCCCACAGAGCAGTAAAAGAGTGTTCATCCGACTTCCTTTGCTTTGCTGCCTAGCGGTTGCTCACTTCAGAGCGCTCGTTGTCAACATCTGTCTGAAGACCCAATCAGCCATTTTTCTGGATGCCTTTTTCTGTTGGTAGTTTGGAGGAATGGTTAACAAGAGGATTCCACCTCGAAACAAACATCCCAGCAGAGTCTGTAAATGCTGTGCACTTAAACACGATGCATGCAAAAACACCACCAGACAGCTCTCACCTTCACACATCTGCACTGGGTGAGGAAGAGGAGTGCAATCTTTCCTTGTGGAGCTTTACGGCCTTTCCAGCAGATCAGCAGACAGTTAACACAAGGATCTGCATCAGCTGTTGTAACAGTGATCAGTACTAATACAGATGTGGTACAAAAACAAAATTTCACGTGCTTAAAATAGGATAGTGTCGTAACTTTGACAGAAATGAAATTTACGTTTCTCTGAATTAAATAATTTTGTCTGAAAATGAATCATTATCATCTGTCACATACTATCCGTCACAAATACATTCAGATTCATTACTAAGTACTTCTGGACTGGAGCAAGGTCGACCCCAATTTACACATAGCCAGTGAAAACCAAGACACATCATCAGGTCTGTGATCTGGGCAGAAGACACTCATACTGTATGTGGCTAAATGTTAAAAAAAAAGTATTTAAAAGTTTAAATTGCAAGGTTTTATTTGCTTTATTAGATATAAATCTGAGCAATTACATAAAATAGTTTTGTCTGAAAATGAGTCGTTTTCATCTGTTGCACACTATCCATCACAAACTCACTTAGATTCATTATTAAATACTGAAGGACTTGAGCAGGGCCAACTCCAGTTTACACATCGCCAGAGAAAACCAAGACATATCATTAGATGTGTGCTGTGGTCAAAAGACACACATAACTTGGCTGTTGCTGGCAAACGCAACCGCCACAGTTGACAAAGGTTGTTCAGGCGTCACCTGTGGATGACGTAAATGAGGGTTTTTCCATGTTTGCATGCAGTCAGCGTGGTTTTGAAATGTCAGATACACCAGCAGGTTCAGGCTTAACTTCACACTCATCGTTCTTGTGACTTCCTGTGATGTTATGCTTCACTTTTTTAGTTTACGTTTTCAAATGGCTTGTAATTCATTGATTTTAAAAGTGTTTCCTTTACTTTTACTTGTAGCTCCAGCTGTTGTGGAGACAAAGACTCTCAACATAGCGACAGGTGACTGTTCAGACTGGAACGTTTGGACTAATATACATTTTAATGTGAGGTACTTTTGAAGACAAACATATTATTACCAAAGCTGAATTTGGACAAACTAAAGATAAGAACAGAGTTAACTAAGAGAGAAGAGGTTTTATTTGTAATCTTCACTAATATCAAAATGTGAGTAAAATTCTACATTCTTGATACAAAGGGCACTCTTGGCACTCACACTTCTAAGAATTCAGAATTGACAACAAAAGAAAAGTAAAAATCTAAAAATCTAGGTATTGCATGAACCAAAATGGGAAGAAGAAGAAGAAGTTTTTTTCTTTTTCTTTCTGTACTGTCAGCTCATTCAAAATGAATTTTTATTAAAGGATAAATCTGTATTACAGAGGACACGAAGAGTGAGTTTAACATGTTAACATAGTGAATTAGAGGATTAATTTCCATTAAATTCAATTAATCATTCAATAATGATTGTCCTGCTGATCCATACCAGGAAGATGATGAAAAAAACTGACCGAAACCCTTCAACCATCACATAGTGTTCACTGTATAACGACTGATGACTGTGTATTACGTCACATGAAAAATCCCTGGTTTGTTTTTCACGTGTCCACACCAAACACAGACATCGCAGAGTTTTTCCATTTTGACTCTTGAAGCACTGGGGGCTGTTTCTTTACTTGTGTTTTTACAATCTGTGCTGTAAATAACTGTTCTACATCATGTACTGGTCAAACCTGCAGTAGTTAAAGCCTCTTACTGTAACTGCTCCACCTCCATCCTGCCTCCTGCTCTAACTGATTGGACCGGTGCTCCAGTGCTGCTCTCCAATCAAGCTGTGCAGGTCATCAGCACAACTGCTTAAAAACTCAGGAAAACTGTCATTCTGGCTGAGTGATTGACCATGAGCATCTCGCCTCTGTTGACCCAAGTATGAGACACCAGTTTGTCACTGGTGGATGGACTCAGTTCAAGACCTTATCAAAAGCATTTTTATGAAATTGCAGTTAAAGTAAATGTCTAGATGTCCACTTCCTGTTTTTATTTAGATAGGCAGCACAGGATTTCAGTTATTAGTTATTTTGTTGTTGATATAGATTAGATAAGTTAGTTCAAAACGTCCAGTCAGAGGTCCTCTTGTTTGTATGAATTTTGTTTTTCTGAGTACCATCCACCGGACTTCATTTATCTCTATCAGAATCACTAACATACGTTTTAATATTTTCCCATGAATCGTTTTACATTATTCCCAATAATCTATCCTCTTCATTTAATCGTGTGTCTCTGGGCTCTGGTGCTTCGAGCTTTTATCCAATCATATGTTGCCGAGGTCAAAGAAATCTGCCCCGAGGCCTTCAGAATCAAAAGTGCAGTGCCCCTGTAGCAATGCATTGAAATGAAACGGCTGCTTTAACCAATCAGATTGAGAGTTGGTGGTCCCAGGGCCAGCTAGCTAGCCTACGATAACGTCAGCACTTTGACGTCCTCTGATTGGATGGTCAGAGAGCTCAGCCAAAGCTAGCCAATCCTGTCTGTAGCGACCTGCACAAGCTAAACTTTATCGTAAAAGTATAAATAGCTGTTTTGTTTTTTAAGTTAAGCAAGCGGACATTCTCAGCCCTTTCAGCATTAGCCTCCATGGAGATAGAACAGGACTTATTGTTGGGAGTGAAACGCACAGATTACCTGCTCAACACAGTCATTGAATCGTTTGTAAGGAAAGAAAGGAGGATGGAGTTTGTGTGAGTAAAATGAATTTTATTTACATTTATATATGTTTTGTCATTTTATTGGACTGACATTGATGCTCCTGTTAGATGGGATGTATGTGGTGCAGCTGTGGCTGCAGTGAGGAGACTTGTTGAATTGTTTTAACTGGGTTTCTTGCTTTAGTGATGGCATTCATTCTTGCTACAGGAGATACTTGTCTACAATGCAACATCCTGTTATGCTGCCTTTCTGTATAATATTGATGGTGTCTATCATCGTGGCATCATAATGACAGTGTAAACAGGTGGTTTGATTCAGTTAGGACACTACTGAAGGCCTAGATGTAAAATGCATGGCTCGCTACTGTTAAAATGTATTCAGATTCAGTAGAACCATGACCATCTGGTTGTTCTTATGTGACCTTCCGTTCCCAGAGGAAGTTGGGTTGTAGCTCTTCCATTCATTTTACAAATGTGCTCTTTTTGTAGACATGTTGCACAAATGCTTTGTCTTCTAATCAATTTGTTTTTTGTTGTACATTTCCCGACAATATTTTCTTCATTTTATCAGAATCCAGGTCTGGAGTCGACATCAGTGGGTTCAAGAAGCGCTTCAGATCATCCTGGAAGTCAATGAGAAGAAGCTGAAAAAGGAGTGATGTGATCGACTCTTGATTTGGGTTTGAGCTGGCAGTTCTGTATCGTCTG
>NW_007578035.1:561492-563185 GCF_000690725.1 Stegastes partitus
CAGTGCAAATAATAAAATGGATCAGTGTTAATGGAAATGTCTGTATTTCAATCCATGTATTCATTGACACTGTGGCAACTTTAAAATGTTTCCTATGTTTTTTATTTCTAGTCCTGATGATTGTGGAGACGGAGACTCTCACCGTAGTGGGACACGTTGGGAAAAATATAACAGTTATTTGTGAAAACCAAAATTTTTGGATAGATGTAAAATCTAATGATAAATACATTTGTAAAAGTCCATGTACAGAAGACAAACACATCATCATCAAAGCACAATATGGAAAAGCTAAGAAAATGGACAGAATGCAGTTATTTAATGGACCAGAAGGTTTACATGTGACCTTCATTAATCTCAAAAAGTCAGACGCCAGAAAATATTACTGTGGAGTTGATCGGTCTGGTCTTGATGCATATATGGAGGTGAATCTTAAAGTTATAGATGGTAAGTTTATGCACTTCTTTTTCATGTTAACAAAATAGCTTCCTTTTGTCAAAACTTAACATCCCAGTTAGTTAATGAAGCAATATGCAGTATATTATCTCTGTCATTTCCATCTCTTCTTCCACGTCCTACAACAGCTGTCGACACAGTCACTGTAACCACAATACCTACAACTGAATTGAATATCTTGACTGATTTGTCTGATTCATACACAGCACTTTATCCGACACCTACTGCATCAGCTTCACAAGGAAGTGGTACGAAGTTTATTTGTTTTATATTGAAACATGTTTTATTGTTGATTAATGCAAGTTACTAATGATATAATGCTACTGCAGCACCATGGTTAATATATTAAAACATTTATTTTACTGATAATTGATGTAATCTTTTCTGACCTGCAGTTACAGCCTGTTATCCAACACAAGTTTATGTTAAATGGTCTCTGTGTTTTGATGAATAGCAAAATCAATGATGTACACTTGTATACTGTATATTGCACATGTGCACACATGTTGTTATCATCCTTTAGTGTTTCAGTCCAATGTTGATCTTTGCATTTTCTTACTTTTAAAAAAAAATAGTTTCAGGATTCCGGTCATTGATAGAAACTTAATATTTACATAATTGGTGGGGGGAAAATGTGCTAAATTCTTTGAAAATTCATTTAAAGTAAAGAGGATGTGATGAGTAAACTGCTCTTAATATAATATGTTGTGGGAAAGATTTCTGCTTAAGACATCATCATCTTTTTTTGTCTTTGGACAGGAAGTGTTCTGTATGTGACTATAGGTGTCATTGTCATACTAACCACACTGATCATCCTGTGGAGACTTATGAGGAGACAACTGAGTAAGACACACACCCATACACCAACAGACATTGCAGGAATGCAGCAGCATCAGTGAAGCCTCCATCAGTAATATTAACAAATACTGTCTAAACGCATGTGTTTGCAGAAGCTGTGTCAAGTGCTGCTTCTCCACAGGACGATGCACAAGAGGTCAGTTTGTTTGCCTTTCTTTTATCCTTATATATTTTATGCTTCTCATTTGATTATTCCAGCAGCACCATGTCTTGAAGTGACATGTTACAGGTCTTAGACCCTAAACCAGGGAAGCCAGAGAACCCGGAGAGAACCCACGCTGAACAAGGAGAACATGCAAACTCCACACAGAAAGATTCCAGACTGAGATTCAAACCTTTGAGCTATGAGGCAACAGTACGAACCACTTTATGACTGTGCCGC
>NW_007578035.1:564720-568410 GCF_000690725.1 Stegastes partitus
TAAATGAGAAGTGAAGTCATTTACTTTTTGAAGAGAGTGATGTTTTTGACAGTGCAGATAATAAAATGGATCAGTGTTAATGGAAATGTCTGTATTTCAATCCATGTATTCATTGACACTGTGGCAACTTTAAAATGTTTCCTATATTTTTTATTTCTAGTCCTGATGATTGTGGAGACGGAGACGGAGACTCTCGACGTAGTGGGACATGTTGGGAAAAATATAACAGTTCTTTGTGAGAAGTGGAACGTTTGGATAGGTGTAAAATCTAATGATAAATACATTTGTAAAAGTCCATGTAAAGAAGACAAACACATCATCATCAAAGTAAAATATGGAGAAGCTAAAAAAAAGGACAGAATAGAGTTATTTAATGGACCAGAAGGTTTATATGTGACCTTCATTAATCTCAAAAAGTCAGACGCCAGAAAATATTACTGTGGAGTTGATCGGTCTGTTCGTGATTCATATATAGAGCTGAATCTTAAAGTTATAGATGGTAAGTTTATGCACTTCTTTTTCAACAAAATAGCTTCCTTTTGTCAAAACTTTACATCCCAGTTAGTTAATGAAGCAATATACAGTATATTATCTCTGTCATTTCCATCTCTTCTTCCAGGTCCTACAACAGCTGTCGACACAGTCACTGTAGTGTCTGATGTGTCACTTGATGTTACAAAAAGCTCCACCATCCCTACAACCGAACTGAATATCTTTACTAATTTGTCTGATTCATACACAGCACTTTATACGACACCTACTGCATCAGCTTCACAAAGAAGTGGTATGAAGTTTACTTGTTTTATATTGAAACATATTTTATTGTTGATTCATTAAGAGAAATTTAATATCAACAGATCTTGTTAAAAAAGCAAAAGAAAGAAAAAAATACTACATTTGAAGATTAATTTATAGCAATATGGATGTGATGAGTAAACTGTTCTTTGTATAATAAGTTGTGATAAAAATTTCTTCTTCATACAGCTTCTTTTTTCTTTTTCTTTGGCCAGGAAGTGTTCTGTATTTAACTGTCGGTGCCATTATCATACTTACCGCACTGCTCATCCTGTGGAGGCTCATGAGGAGAGCCAGGAAACAACTAAGTAAGACACACACGGTGACAGACATTGCAGATATGCAGCAGCATCAGTTAAGCCTCCAACATTAATATTGTCAAATATTTTCCAACCGCATGTGTTTGCAGAAGTTGTGTCAAGTGCTGCTTCTCCACAGGAAGATGCACAAGAGGTAAATATGTTGGTCTTCCTTGATTTCTGAGAACTTTCTAGTGTGTTTTAATAATTTTGAAAGAGCTGAGTTCAGTGTGTTCTCTGCATATAAGGTTGTAATTAAATTTTCCAGCAGCACCATGTCTTAAAGTGAGATTTCACACCTTTAGTATAGTGGCCCAACTTTTCTGATGTTTTAGGGCAATTTCATGGTGACAACTCTGGAAATTAGTGAATGTAGAATACTGTGACATCTGCCCATCTTGATAATGCACATGACTAAAAATCTAAAAATCAAAACTGGCACTTATTTGAAGGCTAAAACTCTTATCGTCAATAAAGAAATTATACAAATTGGATGTAATTAGTGAGATTTTGACTTTGGCATCAAAACTTTTTGTTGTGTCAAAGCTTTAACACTGAGAGTTGGTGTTCAAGCTTTTGTATTTCCTTTCCTGCAATATATATTTAGTACTTCTTCTTTTTTTTTCTCACTGTTTTAATTTTAAGGATGTTGAATATGACGAAATCAGACACGAAGACCTGCAAACTGAACAGCGACCTGCAGCTCCTACTGCCACCACTGACGCTGACCCAGACAGTCTCTATGCAAATTACTCCTATCTCCAAGGCACTGAATCAGACGCTAAGTATTCGAAAGATGTCTCTTTAACTCCAGCTTCCAGCTTTGAGGTCAGTTTAAGAGGTGCATGTGCAGAAAGTGATCAGGTGTACTCTGTTGTTCAGCTCCCCGAAAGGGAAACCGGAGAATGTGAACCAACTCAGTCGGAAAGCTTTGAAAATGACTGTCTTTACTCCCTTGCTCAGCTGCCGTGTGCAACCTGAAGGTGGCTAATGTGATCATATTTGTTTTGTTTTTGTTAATGTACAGATTTAGTGTATGAATGTAAAAAGTTATTGCTTTAAGCCTCTAAATGTAGGACTTGAAAATGTAGGGCTCAGTCCAGTACAAGAATGGAAAATGTATGAGACGTTTTCTACATATAGACCATAGACTGTATAAAAGATGGACGTAGCTACCGTGACGTCACCCGTTGGTTTCTGCACTGAGAAAATGAAGCCAGNTTACTAATGATATAATGCTACTGCAGCACCATGGTCAATATATTAAAACATGTATTTTACTGATAATTAATGTAATCCTTTCTGACCTGCAGTTACAGACTGTTATCCAACACAAGTTTATGTTAAATGCTCTCTGTGTTTTGATGAATAGCAAAATCAATGATGTACACTTATATACTGTATATTGCACATGTGCACACATGTTGTTATAATCCTTTAGTGTTTCAGTCCAGTGTTGATATTTGCATTTTCTTACTTTTTTATAGTCTCAGGATTCTGGTCATCAATAGAAACTTAATATTGACGTATTTGGTGGGGGGGAAAGTTTTTAATTCTTTGAAAAATCATTTAAAGTAAAGAGGATGTGATGAGTAAACTGCTCTTAATATAATATGTTGTGGGAAAGATTTCTGCTGACGACATCATCATCTTTCTTTGTCTTTGGACAGGAAGTGTTCTGTATGTGACTATAGGTGTCATTGTCATACTAACCACACTGATCATCCTGTGGAGACTTATGAGGAGACAACTGAGTAAGACACACACCCATACACCAACAGACATTGCAGGAATGCAGCAGCATCAGTGAAGCCTCCATCAGTAATATTAACAAATACTGTCTAAACGCATGTGTTTGCAGAAGCTGTGTCAAGTGCTGCTTCTCCACAGGACGATGCACAAGAGGTCAGTTTGTTTGCCTTTCTTTTATCCTTATATATTTTATGCTTCTCATTTGATTATTCCAGCAGCACCATGTCTTGAAGTGACATGTTACAGGTCTTAGACCCTAAACCAGGGAAGCCAGAGAACCCGGAGAGAACCCACGCTGAACAAGGAGAACATGCAAACTCCACACAGAAAGATTCCAGACTGAGATTCAAACCTTTGAGCTATGAGGCAACAGTACGAACCACTTTATGACTGTGCCGCCTGTGATAAAATTTGAATTGTATGAATACAAAAACAAGCCAAAAAAAAGAAAAAGTTCATTACTTCAAGCCTGTAAATGCAGGATATGAAAATGCACGGTTCAGTTCAATGTGAGTATTAGTAATTATTGAGGTCACATTTATTTCATATCCAGGCAACATATACCTGTTGTGTCGCTCACTCTTTGCTGATTTAAAGAAAGAAAGAAAGAAAGAAAGTTAGAAAGAACGCCAAGGAAGCTGGATTGAAACATTTCTTTTTCTTTTACAAATGTGCTCTTTTTGTAGACATGTTTGATTTTTTCACAGATTGACTTTGGTGTGGTTACTTTGGTTCTATCCTGATCCTGTAAATCAATTCTGTAATGTTCCCACAGAGTTTGGAACCTGACGGAGTCTACCAATCACTCCATCCATCCATGGAAGATAGAAGCCAAGTCTACAGC
>NW_007578035.1:568565-569983 GCF_000690725.1 Stegastes partitus
TCAGAATCCAGGTCTGGAGTCGACATCAGTGGGTTCAAGAAGCGCTTCAGATCATCCTGGAAGTCAATGAGAAGAAGCTGAAAAAGGAGTGATGTGATCGACTCTTGATTTGGGTTTGAGCTGGCAGTTCTGTATCGTCTGCATTAAATAGATTTTTAGGTTTAGACAAGTAAAAGAAATGTAAATAGGATTTGTCATTGCATAGTTTTCATGGTTTAGTACACATTGAAATAGCTTTATACATACCGTTATGGTTTTATGTATAACTGTATGTGGGCCTGCGAAAAGCAAAGGGAGGAGCGTTGATCTGAGAGGAAGAGGAAGTTTTAAAGAGTGTTATAAAGAGTGTGGTTGAACTGACCTGATAGCTCCTGTACACTTGTTCTCCCTCAATGGTTAAAATGTGTTTGTTCGCTTGTCTGCTTTGTGGTGAGTTCCTTTTTACTGCATTCTCAGTAGCTTGTGCATAAATGCTGTAGCTGTTAGATTATGTGCTGTTATGTTTGTTTGATTTGCTAAATGAGAAGTGAAGTCATTTACTTTTTGAAGAGAGTGATGTTTTTGACAGTGCAAATAATAAAATGGATCAGTGTTAATGGAAATGTCTGTATTTCAATCCATGTGTTCATTGACACTGTGGCAACTTTAAAATGTTTCCTATGTTTTTTATTTCTAGTCCTGATGATTGTGGAGACGGAGACTCTCACCGTAGTAGGACACGTTGGGAAAAATATAACAGCTATTTGTAGAAACCAAAATTTTGGGGGAGATGTAAAATCTAATGATAAATACATTTGTAAAAGTCCATGTAAGAAAGACAAACACATCATCATCAAAGCAAAATATAAAGAAGCTAAAAAAAAGGACAGAATACAGTTATTTAATGGACCAGAAGGTTTATATGTGACCTTCATTAATCTCAAAAAGTCAGACGCCGGAAAATATTACTGTGGAGTTGATCAGACTGGTCCTGATTCATATATAGAGCTGAATCTTAAAGTTATAGATGGTAAGTTTATGCACTTCTTTATCATTTTAAACAAAATAGCTTCCTTTTGTCAAAACTTTACATCCCAGTTAGTTAATGAAGCAATATACTTTATATTATGTCTGTTGTTTCCGTATCTTCTTCCAGGTCCTACAACAGCTGTCGACACAGTCACTGTAGTGTCTGCTGTGTCACTTGATGTTATAAGAAGCTCCACCATCCCTACAACCGAACTGGATATCTTTACTGATTTGTCTGATTCATACACAACACTTTGTACGACACCTACTGCATCAGCTTCACAAGGAAGTGGTATGAAGTTTACTTGTTTTATCTTGAAACATGTTTTATTGTTGATTAATGCAAGTTACTAATGATATAATGCTACTGCAGCACCATGGTCAATATATTAAAACATGTATTTTACTGA
>NW_007578035.1:572713-573739 GCF_000690725.1 Stegastes partitus
TTTCCATGACTTGAATTTGCTGTGCATTCTGTTACAATCTGATCTGCAGCTACTGACCTTAATGCTATTTCTGTTCTCTAAATAAGAAAAGAACAAAAAAAAAGAAAAAAGAAGAAGTTTCTATTTGCCACTAGTAACACAGAGAAACTGTCGTGTTCCCACAGAGGGCAGTTTCTGATGAAGTCTATGAAACACTCCACCCATCCACAGTAGATCTAGACCAATACAGCACCCTTAAACCCACCATGGCGGTGAGACACTTCACATGTTTTCACATTATTTGGTTCAATATTGCTCTGATTGTCAACGTTATTCTTTATTCTCTGTAGCTATAGTAAAATACTAGATGGTATTCTCTTCATTTTCTCAGAATCCAGGTCTGGAGTCGACATCAGCGGGTTCAAGAAGCGTTTCAGATCATCCTGGAAGTCAATGAGAAGAAGCTGAAAAAGGAGTGATGTGATCGACTCTTGATTTGGGTTTGAGCTGGCACTTCTGTATAGTCTGTATAAAATAGATTTTTAGGTTTAGACAAGTAAATGATATGTAAATAGGATTTCTCATTGTATAGTTTTCATGGTTTAGTACACATTAAAATAGGTTTATACGTACCGTTATGGTTTTATGTATAAATGGATGTGGGCCTGCAAAAAGCAAAGGGAGGAGCTTTGATCTGAGAGGAAGAGGAAGTTATAAAGAGTGTTATAAAGACTGTGGTTGAACTGGCCTGATAGCTCCTGTACACTTGTTCTCCCTCAATGGTTAAAATGTTTTTGCTCTCTTGTCTGCTTTGTGGTGAGTTCATTTTTACTGCATTCTCAGTAGCTTGTGTATAAATGCTGTAGCTGTTAGATTATGTGCTGTTTTGTTTGTTTGATTTGCTAAATGAGAAGTGAAGTCATTTACTTTTTGAAGAGAGTGTTGTTTTTGACAGTGCAAATAATAAAATGGATCAGTGTTAATGGAAATGTCTGTATTTCAATCCATGTATTCATTGACACTGTGGCAACTTTAAAATGTTTCCTA
>NW_007578035.1:576121-579842 GCF_000690725.1 Stegastes partitus
ATAGTTCATATCACCGTAGTGTAAATTAATCTTAACTTGAGAAATACAAGCCGCAGAAGACTAAGAAAGTGAGGGCAAGAAACAAAGGTCACATTTAATTCATATTTAACAGAATTGTTGCAGCACTCACTTTGTGATTCTGCTCCTTTATGAGGCTGACATGATGTCAACTTAAACCACGCAAATAAAACTGTTTCCTGAAATACCACGTTAAGATAAGGCAGAACGAAGGAAGGAAACAAACCATGAGAAAAAGAGAGAGAGAGAAAGAAAAGAGAAAGTATAATAGTAATGTGTTGTCGTTGTTGTAAAAAGTATTTGACCCCCTCATATTTTTTTCTATTTTTGTGGGTGTCTCATACTTAACTGGTTCAGATCTAAGAATACAGTCTTTTATCTGAGCAGCATTAATACTGACTGGGTCTGTGTGAAAAAGTCTTCACCCTCTTAGTTACAGGCCTGCTTACTAAAAGCCCTTTTCAGTCAAACCATCACCTCGATAGACCATTCTCTGAAGCACTGAGTTTAAAAAAAGAAAAGAAAAAAAGGTCTCACTAGCAGTACATTGTACATATGTATAAAACCACAAGAGGAGATAAGGAAGACGCTGACAGAAAGGATTCAAAGCTAATGCCAAGGCTCTCCGACTCTGCAGATCCACTGCAAAATACATTATTTGCAATGAATAAGACAAAAGAGAACCTTCCCAGAAGTGGATGACCTTCCGAAATTCCATCTCCAATGTGGTTTTCAAACTAAAATTCGTCCTCACGGAGACTAACACAAGCATCCTCCACACAGAGCGAAACGCAGCATAGAGACGCTTCAGTCAACAGGAAACTAACGTAAGAATGAATTCTTCTGGTTGCTGCCGTCAGTGTGTCATGTATGACATGAAGCTTTCTCTGTATCTGGAAAAGCTTCTTTCACCAACGAATCACCATACAGTCCACAAATAATCTCATCTCTCAACTCAAACTGATATCTAAATTTAACATCTAGTGTGAGGTCCACCCATTTCTGTTTCTCTTTCAGTATCAGTCATCGTCACATACAGTCATGTGATGCATCTGTACTTTTACATGAGTTGGTCACTGAGTGAGCTGATGTTGTTTTTCTTTTTAAATTTCATTTTATTATGCATTACTGTCAGATGAGTAGATTTACTTTAGCAAGCTTTCTGTTTTGGGGGAACTCTATTTGTTTGTATTTCAGTGTGAAATGGATGTAACGCAACAACCTGTTCAGAACGTCGACTGCTCTTCATAAATCCATACAATGAGTTTTGCACTGTAATCTGTGAACTATGTGCAGCAATAATTCTGCATTTTTGAGGGGGAAAAAATTCAAATTATTGCAGAGAGTTAGATGAGAGTATTGATATTATTCATGCATGTATCGTTTCAGCTTGATGCTAATGTAAAGACAGCATAGGTCAGCATAAAGTCAGGCACTTCTGAAGCTCACTAGTTAACAGAAAGCTGTGTTTTTAGGTGTGATTTCACAGCAGGATGACTTGATAGGTTTCCATTATCACCTTGAGGCTCTCTGTTAGAAAGCAGAGACACCACTTCTTCTCAGTGTATTGAAATGTGAGTGTAATTATTTTATTTTTATTTTTTTATGTGGTAACTTTGACATTCCCCCTATTAGTATTGTTCTCCAAAGAATAAATATTTTACCAATTTCAAATAATTAGCAATGTGTTTTTGATGTACTTTATTGTGGTTAGCTATGAGCATAATGAGTATAGCATGTCACTGTAAGCAGCGTGTGCTACTGCTGTGTGCGGCGAGTGTAAATCCAGGTCAGTGGGAAACCAAGTGCTAACCTTTTCTGTTTGACTCAGACTTTCAATTGTACTCATCAAGCAAAGAGAAGAGCAGGAAACAGCCTGCAAGTAAACGCCCCCTCTGCTAAATTTATCAGCTATCAGGCACCGCATCACTATTTCACAGTAATGTTATTTTAAACTTGTTCATGCCCCCCATGCATTTAACTCTGACAACGTTTCATTAAAATTGCAAGAACACTGTCGATTTTTGTTTGTGTTTTTTTTTCTTTTTTGTGTTCATGTACTTTAAATTTTGGCATATAGGTTTCATTATTTCCTGTAACCTTGTGGGACAAGGAAAGGATCACGTTGCAGGATTGAGCTGCTCTGAAGCTTTGGAATAGCTTTCCTCTTGAAATAAAAAAAAGGTTCTTGCCCCATTGATATTTTTAAGAAAACCCTTAGCATGTTTTCAATAGCTATTGGTAGCTCTTAGTGGTCTTATTTTTTTTTAGCATTTTGAATTTATTTTATCTTCTTTAAAGTTGATCTTACAAGTCGCTAGCCTGTTTTGCCGTACTTCACTATTTCGCAGAATTATGTTTTCTTTTACAAACCGATTTTAAGTTAATTCAATTCAATTTTATTTGTATAGCACATATTTACAACAACAAGTCATCTCANATTGTTGATTAATGCAAGTTACTAATGATATAATGCTACTGCAGCACCATGGTCAATATATTAAAACATGTATTTTACTGATAATTAATGTAATCTTTTCTGACCTGCAGCTACAGCCTGTTATCCAACACAAGTTTATGTTAAATGGTCTCTGTGTTTTGATGAATAGCAAAATCAATGATGTACATTGTATACTGTATATTGCACATGTGCACACATGTTGTTATCATCCTTTAGTGTTTCAGTCCAATGTTGATCTTTGTATTTTCTTACTTTTTTTATAGTCTCAGGATTCTGGTCATCAATAGAAACTTAATATTGACGTATTTGATGGGGGAGAAGTGTTAAATTCTTTGAAAATTCATTTATAGCAAAGAGGATGTGATGAGTAAACTGCTCTTAGTGTAATATGTTGTGGGAAAGATTTCTGCTTAAGACATCTTCTTCTTTCTTTGTCTTTGGACAGGAAGTGGTGTGTACGCAACTATTGGTGTCATTGCCATACTAACCACACTGATCATCCTGTGGAGACTTATGAGGAGACAACTGAGTAAGACACACACCCATACACCAACAGACATTGTAGGAATGCAGCAGCATCAGTGAAGCCTCCATCAGTAATACTAACAAATACTGTCTAAATGCATGTGTTTGCAGAAGCTGTGTCAAGTGCTGCTTCTCCACAGGACGATGCACAAGAGGTAAGTTTGTTTGCCTTTCTTTTATCCTTATATATTTTATGCTTCTCCTTTGATTATTCCAGCAGCACCATGTCTTGAAGTGAGATGTTACAGGTCTTAGACCCTAAACTCCAGCACAGTGGCCCAACTTTGGCACTTGTCTGATGTTTCCAGGAAACTTAATCGTGCCCAACCTGGAAATTAGTAACTACACAATACACAGATGTGGCCTTCTGTTGATCTCAACAGTCTGCCCACATTGATCAGATACACAAATGTCTTTCTAATAATCAAACTGTCACTCAATTGCCTTCACTCAACTTCACACAAACTGGATGTTGTATGGCTGAAATCTCGGCTCTGTCTTCAATAATGAGATGAAATCAGATCTCAAGACCCAGAAATGAAGACCCAACCTGTAGCTTTGTCTGCCTGCTTCTCCACAGCCACCACTGATGTTGATCCAGACATTCTCAATGCAGACTATTCGTATCTCCAACACACACCCCAATGGCAAGAATGAACATACTGGAGAATCTGAACCAACTCAGTCTAAAAACATAGAAAACTAAATCTCTGTATT
>NW_007578035.1:584487-585719 GCF_000690725.1 Stegastes partitus
TTTTCTTTTTTTTTCTGGCTTCCTGACTGATCACATGTGCAGCTTTTTGGCTCTTCAGCTCAGTTTGCTTTAAATATGCGTATAAATTAATTTGATCCCACCATATACAACCGCCTGCTATCATGCGATCTAACAACAACTGTGATGATATAATAACTGAGAATACTCCATTTGCTGATTGTTCCTCAGTAATGCGCACCATCCGGCCTTCTCCCGGCTCTTCTGTAACAGTTATCGGAACAATCACGACCATAAAGGCATGTAAGCATTTGAACATACAACCAATCCCAACCAAATAAGTTGTGTATTACCTTCACTAAGTTGTATTGTGTTATGATTGATAACTTAAAAGTAATACTAGGAGATTGGAAATAATTACACAGCAGAAGTTTGGCACATAACAATTAAAATCTTATGAGGAATAGCAATCAGGATTTATTATGCCCCTGCAAGGTGAAAACAACCTGATTTATTTGATATTTAATTTGGAGAATAAAAGGCAATTCATGCGACTGTTTACAACATTAGTCGCAGGTAATACACAGATAGCCTAACGAGTAGAGGAACAAAGAAACTACCAGCAAGTGATGAATTAATAAGTGATGAAACAAATTAGGGAGCTGATGTACGCTGAGGCAACACACATCCAGGTGTTTAGATGCTTGATGAATTTTTGTCGCCATTTTCAGTCAATATCTGTCTTCGTCACTTTTGCTTTCCACACTCACACACACACACACACACACCGGCAGCCAAAGTCACCTTGTCAGCGGGAATGCCCTCCAGTAGCAGTTGTTGTTGGGCTCAGAGAGCGAGAGCAGCTTGATGTTGTTGTTATTGTTGTTGCCGTTGTTGTGTACATCAACCACGAGGGGAAGAGTGCGGAGGCCTGGGACGTTCGCTCTGTTGTCAATGACAGTCAATGACACTGCTGCTAAGTGTAAAGGATTAGCCTGCTCTTTCACTTTATCTCTCTCCCTCGAACTCACACACACACACACACACACACACACACACACACACTCACACAATACATTCACACAATGCATTCACTCAACGGGTTTTTCTTGTAGAGAGGTTCTAGGAAACTTTAGGTAGAATTATGAAGTCGACGACATGAGCTTGAAACTGCTTGTCATATCAAATCATACCATATGACATTACATCATATTATATATCATTATATGTCATTTTGTCATTTTATATCCCATCATATTAAACCAAATCATATA
>NW_007578035.1:585992-591578 GCF_000690725.1 Stegastes partitus
ACAGCATGTGATGGAGATGTCAGTTCAGTGCGGACAGTGTGAAAAGAGGCCAATCAGTCATCACGAGTGAAAACACCTGGACTGATGCAAAGCAGGTGAGCTGCTGTATTAGTCAAACTCACAAATCTAAATTGCTATTCAGTTAATCTTCATACTGTAAATGAGCTACTGCTCCTTCCTGAATGGTTTGTTTGATGTGTGATTGAAAGGTTCTTTCTTTAGCAGGAAATTGCCAATTTGTTGACCTTCGTGTATAGAGGTGCAGGAATATACCTGTCTCTGGTTCTGGATTTGTGAAAACGTGCACAGAGCAGGCGCTAGCATCTCCAAAACCCAAGCTGAAAACAAAAGGTAATCTCAGTTGTTTTAAATTAAATTACTATTTTTTTGTTTTTTGTGCGTAATGCGTTTTCATGCATAATCTGATGGTATGCGAGAAAGAAAAAAAAGGTTAGGGACTAAAATTTACAATTCTACAATTTCATTTAGCAGACACTTTTATCCAAAGTAGGGTACATCTGAGAGCAGATACATAAGCAAGGATCTATCCATCCATCCAGCTATCCATCCATCCATCCGTCCATCATCCATCCATCCAGCCAGCCATCCATCCATCCATCCATCATCCATCCATCCATCCATCCAGCCATCCATCCAGCCATCCAGCCATCCAGCCATCCATCCATCCATCCATCCATCCAGCCATCCATCCATCCATCCATCCATCCATCCACTATCTATACACCACTTAATCCTCACTAGGGTCGTGGAGGCCTGGAGTCTATCCCAGCTGACTCAGGGTGAAGGCAGGAGACACCCTGGACAGGTCACCAGTCTATCACAGGGCTACACGTAGAGACAGACAACCAAGCACACTCACATTCACACCTACGGACAATTTAGAATCACCAACGAACCTGTTTTTGGACCTTGTGGGAGGAAGTCAGAGAACGTGGAGAGAACCCACGCTGCACGGGGAGAACATGCAAACTCCACGCAGAAAGATCCCGGGTGTCCTCACCAGGACGCAAACTGGCGACCTTCTTGCTGTGAGGCAACAGTGCTACCAACTGCACCACCTTGCAGCCCAGCAAGGATCTAGTAAAACACATTTTGACAACTAACATTAGTTTGAAATAAACTGGACTTGTTTAGTTTGTACATATAGCTCTTGAACATGTGTTGGCAGAAATTGTTTTGAACACCGTCAGGAAGGTACCACATATTCGCCGGAGTTACGCCTCCCCCTGCCTTCATCACGCAGTATAAATCCCCAGTTTGCTTTTCTAAAGTAATAAACCAGAAACACTTCAAAACACAAACACAGAGAGCTGTTTTATACACAGCCTTAGGCAGATCATGATGTTCATCAGAAGGCTTTAGCTTTCCTACAGTGGAACACAGTGCAGAATTTAGAGTCAGGTATTAAGGTCCTGGCTGTTCACAGTTCTGCGGGGAAAATTATTTAAAGACTGTGGGTATGTGAGTACATGTGGGTGTTTTAATGCACAGGTTTGAGCTGCCCCTTCATGGAGCAAAAATATGGTCTTCAGTGTTATATGCTCTGTAACTTGGACAGACACTGTATATTATGACAGTGTATTTTGAATTTGTGAGAAAGTACGCATATAGGAGAGTATTCATATATGTTCCTATAGGCAGTCAGTACCTTCCATTTTCCCCTCTTGCAACGGTTTTGACCGAAAGTATGCATAATTTTTTGCAAAATGTCGCTTTAAATACAACCACACAGCAAAATACACCCATCAAAAATGCATTGAGAAAAAAAAAATCTGCCAGTGGAGTGACATGCTAAACATCTTGAAGTGAAGCAGATGGATATTTTTCAACATTGTAAAGATGATTGGCATGAATAAACTGCTACTTTAAGAAAACTGAATGAAAAAAGGACCAAATTAGTTGTGAAAAATCTGTTTTCCTGTGCATTGAGGAGTTTTTGACAGACTTGTGATTGCACGCATTTTCGTTTTTTTTTCTCCAAATAAAGTGTTTTTTCGACAACATGGCTAAACTGTCATCTTATGCCTGCATGATTCATGGTTCAATCACTTGCATTTCTATGTAGTGTTGCGCTCTGCTTCTCATGGAATTGGAATTTTGCCAGTTAAAAACCTTTCCAGTTTCTGTTCAAAAATCAGATTGACCAGGTTGCAAGCACACCTAAAGTGCCTTAAGCTAATTAGTGTCTACCCCCTGCCCGTGTCTTGACAGCTACCTTCAAAGTCATATCATCCAATTACCTCCCGTTGCCACCTTGGATTCTGCAGAAACCATTATCCAATTATACATCTTATACAATGAGTTCCTTTGGCACACGCAAGCCAATCCTGGAGTCTGAACGAAATCTGTGAAAACATGCAACCTCCTGAATCTTTCTGTGAAGTTCAAACCCTGTTATTAGCAGCTATCAAAGTCTAAATGTGGTTCCCTCGAACTCCAGCTGAGGCCAAGCCAGCCCCCGACCTGCTCTCTCATCATTATCCTGCACTTTCAACTCACCTTCGCTGATCTGAGAAAATAATAACAGTTTGAAGTCACACACACACCTGTGTTTGACTTACTGAGCTAGTCTAAAATTGACTGCCTCATCTTACGAGGTGTGTCAAAAAAGTTTCAGGACTGGTGTCACGAAAGATATATTTCAAATCCAAACAAGTTTTCCTCTTCAAAGCAATCCCCCTGGAGTCTAATGCTGTTTCCCAGCCTTCTCTGCCTTCACCCCGCCATGCACTCCTGGAGGGATTCTTCTGGGATCCTCCGCAGCTCCGTCGTCACAGCCATCTTGATGTCGTCCACGTCTTCAAAACAGGTCCCCTTGATGACCCCCTTGAGCTTGGGAATAAGGAAACAATCCCACGGAGCCAGGTGGGGTGAGTAGGGAGGTTGCTCCAACAGGGAGATTTTCTTCTCATCCAGGAACTCAGGGCTTTGTGAGCAGGCACGTTGTCATGGTGAAGCAGCCACCACTTGTCCTGCCACAGGATCTCTTTGTAGACGTGCTGGTTGATTGTCTAGTTTGTGGATTGGGTTTCAAATATATCTTTTGTGACACCAGTCCTGGAACTTTTCCGACACACCTCGTATGAAGTCAAAACCAAGAAACATGACCAACACAATCAGAAACAAATAGACATTAACGTTACAGTGCTTCGTTAGAGGAGTTGTGGTCTTTTGTTTGTCATTGAACCAGTGTTAAACCATATCTAACTGTGATCCTCAACCCCTCCCTCACTGTAAGACACAAGGACATCAGCATTAACTTCCTGTCTCACAACATACATGACACAACATCTACTGCATTTGCACTAAATGTTTGCATTGGACATAAATCTGCGTATTCACATGGATGTAGTGTCCAGCAATCCTTCAACTCATGTTCCCCAGCGCTTGTGGGGATGCACCTCAGAAGTTATTTTCAGTTGCTTTCATTATTTGATGCATAATTCTAATTTAGTTGGTTGAAACTGGCAACCCCTATGGTGAAATACCATGTTGGTGGAAGAAATTGAATTAGCCGTCCAATATGCCACTAAATTAGCACTTTCATTTTTAACACTGCAGAGACTTAGTGTCGGACTTGCCCCGTGATGCACCCCGGGGGTCGCGGGGTAAAATTGCGATACCAACCTTTTCATCTCCCACTTTTATCATTTCTCTCTCCAGGAGGTCATATAAAAGACAAAATAGGGATTATTTGTGAAGCAAACAGTCCTCAGGGTGCCTGCCTTTTGTGGGAGTTTAGCCCCTTTTGTGTGAGGTGTCAAAGCAACAGAAGAATAAAGGTGATATTGAACAGTTTCTTCTTATTCAGACGCTTAGCTTTCATGGGGTTTGTTTGTGCCTCTGTTCATGGGTTTTAATGCAGTTATAATTGGCTCTGTGGCACTTGTAACTCAATTACCATGTATTGCAACTGAATACCAATTATCAGCGCTTGTGTATGGACGGGTAATGACTTTAAGGTATATCCCGTGGAGTTTCAATCAATTTTGCCCGCAATGAAACAGTGCTTGTGATTCATTTCAAGTACATCCTCTGGTGACTGAACAGCCATTTGTGTTTTCATCTTTGGTTCATTAGCAGTCATCTGGCTTTTCGTCAATACCATCGACCAGAGGCACACAGAGAACATCCTCTGCAATGAAGACAAAAGTGTTTACTTTTATCTGTGTGCAATCCTTTATCCTGTAAAACATGCTTTAAAAGGTAGAGGTCTTTACCAGAAAAAGGTACACTGAGTTTTGTTTGGGGGTTTTTTTGTCCCTTTTTTTATGCCTTCACATCAGCAACAGTCATGACTGGAGGTATTATGTTTTGTGGTTCGTGAACACGGTGTCTCAGGTATGCCTTGAGGGAATTTCTTTACGAATGTTCACGTAGACTCAAGGATGAGCTGATTACAATTTATGGTCAAAGGTCATTGTGACTCCATAAGTGTCTCACTCTGCAAAAGTGATATCTAAGGAATTACTTGAGAAAACTTAATTACATCTAGCGCAACTATTCATTTGTGGCCAAAGGTCACCTCGCAAAGCACATTTTTGACTATAACTATGATGTTTGTTAGAATTTTTTACAGAATGATGTAGGGATGATATTGCTTTTGTAACAAGGCAAAAGTCAGCTTCACGGTGACATTATTAGGTTCTGCAAAGACACATTTCCGGCCGCTATTCAACAACACGAGTCGAGAACAGAAGGTGAGATTGAGGAGAAGTTTTCACTAAATTGGATACTGATTTGCCGACCCTATACTTCATTGGTTACCTTGAAACCGTAGTGATTGCATACTGGCTACAGTTTTCAGAGTCAACTTTATTGGCCCAGTGTCTGAAAACATTCATGGAATTTTACTCTTCTATCCTTCTCTGAATACAACTTTTTCTCTCTCTCATGTCTTCATAACATATATTGTATGCGTCTGAAAGGACGTGAGTGTTAAAAGCAACCTGACCGACCGGCAGAAGCAAACAAACATGAGTGGATGATTCTAGCTGTATTTCTGTTCTGATGTCCTTCAGAAATATGTTTTGTGTCGCTCAGTCTTTGCAACCATGAGACCGTAAATTGATTTTTTTGCAAAACTATTTATTCAGACTTATATTTCTTCATTCATACACATTTTTTTGTGATTTTCAAGCATAAGCAAGTGTTACCGGTGGATTCAGTTCTGTGTGTTGTGTATTCAGAGCTGACACGTAGACTTTCTTTTGGAGGCGATCTTCATTTATTACAGACCTTGACAACTTGACAGCCGATATATATACATAAAAAAAAAAAACATACGAAATCTTCCATCAACTTACAAAATCTGTACCCCTCCCGTACAGAACACATGAACAAAAGGGCAAGCCGCGTAAGGCGGGAAGCATTCATTGCATTTACAGTAGATGTACAGAACAAGATGGAACACATACCTTGACAGCCGATTTTAAAAACACACAAAAATTTCCGTCAACTCACATAATCTGTACCGCCACAGAAACCAAACAATGCATACATATATGAGACCGGGAAATTGAACCCGTGAGTTTAATTGTATTACATTAAAACACACAAATTACA